>NC_050570.1:38664899-38939899 GCF_013265735.2 Oncorhynchus mykiss
TTTAATATCACTTAAGACAGATTTTGGAGCTACATACTGTGTGCATAGCCCTTCAGCCTACTGTACTACTCAGCTAGAACAGGGAAGATGAGAGATAATGGCCTAACGTAGCATACTGTCATATATCACAGACCCTTCTCTCACCCATGTCATACCTTACCCCTTATCACGCCCTTATTCCACATCAAGCCCCTATTGCTGGTCATCAAGCTGACTTTTGAGACACACACACACACACACGCCTCTGACCTGCCTGCCTGTCAGCACATCAAAGGCTCCTTTGTCACTTTGATAGCCTGCCCCAGCCTCCACGGGAGGGTGTCTACCTAACAAGCCGAGCCCATGCCGGCAGCCCCGAGCTGGGGCAGGATGAGAACAATGTCCCCCTCCTGCAGCCAGCCATGGAGGACCGTTCAAAGACACTTCTAATGAAATCCCTGTCTCCCTCCCCAGGCCTTTCACCACTCACCCTCGCTCTCTCTCTCACACACACATACATACATACATACACACACACACACACACACACACCTCCCTCTCCTTTCCTCCATCACTATCGTTTGTCCTTCAAGGATCCATTTATTTCAAATCACTGGATATCAGGGAGGAGGACAAAGGAAGATTCCTATTGAGCCTCTCTCCCTCTCTCGCTCTTATTCTCCCTCTCTCTCTCGCTCTCTCTCTTATTCTCTCTCTCTCGCCCTCTTGTTCTCTCTCTCTCATCCACTCTCTCTCACACTCTTGTTCTCTCTCTCTCTCACACTCTTGTTCTCTCTCTCTCTCACACTCTTGTTCTCTCTCTCTCTCACTCTCTTGTTCTCACCCTCCTCTCTTGTTCTCTCTCTCTCTCACACTCTTGTTCTCTCTCTCTCTCACTCTCTTGTTCTCACCCTCCTCTCTTGTTCTCTCTCTCTCTCTCTCTCTCTCTCTCTCTCTCTCTCTCTCTCTCTCTCTCTCTCTCTCTCTCTCTCTCTCTCTCTCTCTCTCTCTCTCTCTCTCTCTCTCTCTCTCTCTCTCTCTCTCTCTCTCTCTCTCTCTCTCTCTCTCTCTCTCTCTCTCTCTCTCTCTCTCTCTCTCTCTCTCTCTCTCTCTGCAGAGTTGGAGGAGTTGGGTTAAGGAGAACAAGAGAGAGAACCACGTTTTGATTCGGGCTTTAGCTCAGGCTTTTCATAACAAGCATCCAAAGCAGAGTGTTTACGGGAAAGCAGAATGTTTTTTGTGAGAAGGGGGCTCGAGGAGTGAGGAGAAGGTTATGAAATGCCAATGACGCTTCTCCTCTGTTGTTCTCCATTATGCATGTCTGTCCTGACCATCGATACCACGGCAAACAACTGGAGAGAAATCATTTTTTAACTCAAACCATTTCGCCTCCTCCTCCTCTTCTCCTCCTACTCTTCCTCACCTAAGTAGAGATCTGACTGTTTGTGCTTCTCTCAGACTCGCCCATTTAAGCGAGAGAGAGAGAGAGAGCGCGAGAGAGTTTCTACTTTCCAACATTCATGTTGAGTATTGACTCTTTATTTTTCCCTACTTGTCTCCAACTCTCATTAACTCCCTGTCAGTAAAGCATGCTGTTGATGACGGATGGCTTTGTGTTTAATGTCTTTGTGTTTAATGTCTTTGTCAACACCTTGAAGAGGCAGTGGATGTTGTGAGGAATGAGCCTGAGTAGAGCAGGAAGGTGATTCCTCCTGGGGGGCTGCATGGGGTTAATTACGTCAAGCTTGGTCCCGACTCAGACCTGGAGTTCAAATAGTAGTTGTTTTCTTTCAAATACTTTGTGTGTTTGACCGAGGCTACCTGGAGTGCCCGATGGGTGGGGTTTGAACTTTTTGGGACTCCTCAATTGGTTCCAATGCGCCCGGCCAACTCAATTAAGCACAGATTAAGTATTTGTAAGGAAACAGATCCTATTTGGGTCTAAGGTATGTTCAAAGATATGTGACAGGAAGCACTTCTGATTAGACTATTGCCTGAGCTTGGTCTGGTAGATCCCCCTCTGGAGGCGAATAATGCTTTAAGCTACGTCTGAAACCATAGAGGGCACAAACACACACACTTGAGGTCTTCACGGGTCCGGATCGGAAATTCTTAACTTGTCTCACAGGTCCCTGTCGGGTCCTGTTTGTCATCGGGTAGACCCAAATGGACCGGACCATGGCTCTGTATAGTCTACGGCACATTTATTTTACACTAATAAGGTGAACTTATGGAAGGCATAGCCAACATATAAAGGCATATATGTTAACCAGAAGTGCAACTAGGCTGATAAACATCATTTTTTTGCCACTCTGGTCCAATCAGGTCTGGTCTAGGTCAAATTGTCTTCGGGTCCATTCGGGTTTGGGTCTAATTGGTCTCGCGTCCATTTTTAACCCGTGGAGAACTCTAACACACAAACACACACATTACAAATCAAAGTTTATTCGTCACATGCACAGAATACAGTGGGGGTTAACGGTCCTCTCCCGTCTCCCCTCTCCATCTTCCGTTTCTCCTCTCTCTTTTCCACTCTTCCCTCTCTTTTCTCCCAGCTTCCCTCTCGCCTTCCTTTCTTCCCTGTGGGATTAGCCTAGCAGGAAGCCAGCTTTCCGTCACTCTCTCTCTTTTGTGTGACACTCACACTGCTCCCAGCAGCCTCTCTGCCCCAGCGGCCAGCCTCACAATCGGGTTAAACATTCCGAGAGGGACGCTACGGCACTGGTGTCACATCCACTAAACCTTCAACCTCCACCCTGTTCAAAGACTACAGCACTGGGGTCAGAGGTGGCCCACAGACGCGGAGGGAAACATGTGTGTGGGTAAAGCAGAGTATGTGTTTGTAAGAGTGAAGCGGTACCACACGTGTGCCAGTGTGTATGGAAAGAAAGGTAAAGATCGAGAACAGTTTCATTCCCGAAATTAAAAAGTGCTGTCCAACCAGAGGTACATGCAGCTGGGGCTAGGGCTCTTATCATACCGGTCACCCAATGAAGCCAGGCTACTCCACGATCTCTAATCACCTAGGGAGAGAGAGTCACTAGCCCCCTTCACTAGGGCTGCCCGATTCATCGAATTCACATCGAAATCGCAATATTTATATGTGCAACAGCCATATTCCAAGAGATCCACATCGCACGCAATATTCTGAAACGCATCTCAGACGCGTGCAACGTCTGTTTTTATAGTTTACTCTGTCTTTTTTCCTCCTCTTGTGGCTGCTTCCCACACACACACACACACACACACACACACACACACACACACACACACACACACACACACACACACACGCGCGCGCCACCGGGTCACTCAAGCGGCACAGTTCCACCTCTTGGCTATTAGATTCACTAGAAGTGTTCATGCTTTTCTGTTAGGTCAATGCAGTCAACCGATTGCTCCAAAAACGAATGAGGCTGCGTTCCACGTTGCTTCTTAATAGAAGTCATTCCGTTTCGATGATTACAACATTTCACACAAGTGTTTATCGTTATTGTCAAATCGCAATCGCAATTCGATGTTTCTCCCAAATCGTGCAGCCCTACCCTTCACAAACCTCTATGAGCAGAATCCTGCTGAGGTAACCAGGGAACATTCAGTAAGCTTCACTTCATACTAAGGCCAAGGATATACTGTACTGTACATACAGTTGAAGTCGGAAGTTTACATAGACCTTAGTCAAATACATTTAAACTCAGTTTTTCACAATTCCTGACAATTAATCCTAGTAAAAATGCCCTGTTTTAGGTCAGTTAGGATCACCACTTTATTTTAAGAATGTGAAATGTCAGAATAATAGTAGATCATTTTTATTTCAGCTTTTATTTCTTTCATCACATTCCCAGTGGGTCAGAAGTTCACATACACTCAATTAGTACTTGGTAGCATTGCCTTTAAATTGTTTAACTTGGGTCAAATGTTTCGGGTAGCCTTCCACAATAAGTTGGGTGAATTTTGGCCCATCACTCCTGACAGAGCTGGTGTAACTGAGTCAGGTTTGTAGGCCTCCTTGTTCGCAAATATTTTCCAGTTCTGCCCACAAATTTTCTACAGGATTGAGGTCAGGGCTTTGTGATGTCCTTTCCAATACCTTGACTTTGTTGTCCTTAAGCCATTTTGCCACAACTTTGGAAGTATGCTTGGGGTCATTGTTCATTTGGAAGACCCATTTGCGACCAGGCTTTAACTTCCTGACTGATGTCTTGAGATGTTACTTCAATATATCCACATAATTTTCCTCCCTCATGATGCAATCCATTTTGTGAAGTGCACCAGTCCCTTTTGCAGCAAAGCACCCCCACAACATGATGCTGCCACCCCCGTGGTTCATGGTTGGGATGGTGTTCTTCGGCTTGCAAGACTCCCCCTTTATCCTCCAAACATAACGATGGTCATTATGGCCAAACAGTTGTATTTTTGTTTCATCAGACTAGAGGACATTTCTCAAAAAAGTACCATCTTTGTCCCCATGTGCAGTTGCAAACCGTAGTCTTGCTTTTTTATGGCGGTTTCCGAGCAGTGGCTTCTTCCTTGCTGAGCGGCCCTTCAGGTTATGTCGATATAGGACTTGTTTTACTCTGGATATAGATACTTTTGTAACTGTTTCCTCCAGCATCTTCACAAGGTCCTTTGCTGTTGTTCTGGGATTGATTTGCAATTTTTGCACCAAAGTAAGTTAATCTCTAGGAGACAGAACACGTCTCCTTCCTGAGCAGTATGACGGCTGCGTTGCCTCATGGTGTTTATACTTCGGTACTATTGTTTGTACAGATGAACTTGGTACCTTGGTACCTTCAGATGAACTTGGTACCTTTGGAAATTGCTCCCAAGGATGAACCAGACTTGTGGAGGTCTACAATTTATTTTCTAAGGTCTTGGCTGATTTCTTTTGATTTTCCCATGATGTCAAGCAAAGAGGCACTGAGTTTGAAGGTAGGCCTTGAAATACATCCACAGGTACAACTCCAATTGACTCTAATGATGTCAATTAGCCTATCAGAAGCTTGTAAAGCCATGAGATTATCTTCAGGAATTTCCCCAAGCTGTTTAAAGGCACAGTCAACTTAGTGCATGTAAACTTCTGACCCACTGGAATTGTGATACAGTGAATTATAAGTGAAATAATCTGGTTTGTAAACAATTGTTGGAATAATTAATTGTGTCATGCACGAAGTAGATGTCCTAACCGACTTGCCAAAACTATAGTTTGTTAACAAGAAATCTGTGAAGTGGTTGAAAAACAAGTTTTAATGACTCCGACCTAAGTGTATGTAAACTTCCGACTTCAACTGTATACAGCCCATAAATGCACAGTTGGTTGTATCAAGCTACTGTGGCCTCCATCAGCCCCGCAATGTAATATTATTGGTTAGGAAGGCAGGCGTGGTCGGGTAGGATTTAGTGTGGCAGAGCCCAGGGAAGCCCAGGTAGGAGCTCTCCCAGAGTGGGGTAATATAACCTCAGGAGATGTCAGGAATGACTTACATTCGGATTCAAGCTCAACTGCATGAGAAGCACATGTTTCATTTGAAGAGCAAGAGTGAGAGCGAGAGAGAGAGAGAGCCAAAGGCATGCTAAATTTCAGCTCTAATCTAGTGTGGGGAAAGAGAGGATGGAGGAGAAACAAAAGGAGGACAGAAGTGTGGGAGGAGAGGGAGATGACGGATAGAAAAGTTCATATCCCAAACAAATGAGTACAGAGCGGTGCCCTTGGGATCTTTCTCTGACACTAATCCCCCACCTGGCCTGTCCAACACACACACACACACAGACACACACACACACACATTGCCAGACAAAGGCGGTTCAGTGTAGTGGTCCCTGCTGTCCTTGATTCTTGGAGGAGATAAGTTCTTTAGTAGCACCTCTGATTCTCCCATGGTGCTTTGCTGCTGCTCTCCCACTCTTCTATGGCCTTAGCGCAGTATGGAACGCCAATAGAAAGGTTGTGTGTATGTGCTGTGCGACTGCAGGATGTACCTGGTGAATTAGCCAGATGGGGCTTAGACAGAAAGAGGCGAGCCGAAAGGTCCCTCTTTGCTTCACCCCGCTCTCAGCCTCTCAGGCTTAGTTTACACAAGAAGGTCATTTTAATCAGGCGAATGCCAGGCAACCTAATCTGCAGGTCTTTGCTTGAGCATAAACAGAGGATATCATTGGGCTCAGAGTGGCTCAGATACCAGTAGTCATGGAAAAGTAATTTAGTGAACCTGACCTTGAGACCCAAATCCCTTCCTGGCCTCTCTAGCCTCCTAGCCTCTACCCCCTGCTTGTCTCACACTCTCTCTACTGGAGTAGGGGACAAGCAGGACGAAAGTAACACTTATTTTCTAATTACCCAAGAGATTTATAGAGCTAGAAACATATTTTATGACTAACAAATTATACATGTCCTCTACCATTATCACCTGTAATTTCATTTCTCGGGTAAATGAGTTGATATTAAATAGACCGAACTACTGCAACGTTACTTTTGTACCTGCTAGTTGGGTGTGAGTAACACAGCCTTGGGACAGAAGTAACAGCTGGTGAGAAGTGCACAATATCTGTCTTTTATCCATGTTTCAGGTTTGTAATGTTCGTTACTTTCAAGAAATGTACTATCAGCCACGATGTCATGTTTGTGTTGATTTGTATAATTAATGCCATAGGTTCAGAATTTATGAAAAGGAACCACACATCAACATCACAGTGTTGCGCAAACCACAATATTTTGCCTTTAATATTAAAATTGGATTAGAATAGATCACATAATAGCTACATTAACCATAATTGTCTCATCTCACTTTGATGGGAACGTAGTAGGGTATGTTTTTCACCATTGTCACTGACTATTAATGCTTAGCCTTACCAATCTGGTTAGAGCGTTGGGCCAGTAACCCGAAAGGTTGCTGGATCGAATCCCCGAGCTGACAAGGTAAAAATCTGTCTGTGTCTTGATAGAATAAACATTTGAATTCTCTTCTCAAACGGAAAACTCATCATGCATTTCACATTTCCATGGCTTGACACAAGGTGATTGACCCCCAGAATCGTAAAAGATATCTATTTTTTTGATCACTAACCTGTCGATAAAAGCTTACCGTGTGTGAGAAGTCGATCCATAAAGTAAATTGATTGAGGCATTCTAATGTCCTATATCATTTTCAAACATTCAGCCATTTGGCTAACATTCAGCCATTTGGCTAACATTCAGCCATTTGGCTAACATTCAGCCATTTGGCTAACATTCAGCCATTTGGCTAACATTACAAAAGCAATATGAACTAGAGGAGACAATGGCCTCTGCTTAAACTTGACATGTATTTGATTCCAGGTTATCAGTTAACACGGCGTTACTTTCGTCCCTCCAGTCTCTCCTGTAACTTCTCCCAGGCTAACGCCAAAGACTGCTGTCATTTAGTCACTAGACAGGGTTAAGAAAATGTGGAACCTTAAACAATTAAACACAAATCTACAACTGAAAAACACTTCCGGGTCCATCTTTTTTTGTTGTACTTACATCGCTCGAAACCACTTTTTGTTGATAATTTTAATAATATTTTTTTGCAGGGAGCTTGTCCTCATTAGGAACATGCTGACTTCACTGCGTCATTCTATCTGAGGAAATGGGCATGTTACTTCCGTCCCAGCTCTCCCCTACTCATGATCCTAGTTCGTGCTTAAGAACATTATTCCAGCAGTGTGGGAACGCGTCACTGACCTACCTTCAGAAACTATAGGAGTTCTCATACTCAAACATACACGAGAGCATACACGTATGCATGCATGCACACACACACACACACACACACACACACACCAACCCACACTACCACCAAAACCAATCAGATTCTATGTTCTACGATTGAATCCTGTGGATGCCAGAGTGGAAGGGAGAGCAACAAACATCCCATTTCTCACGTGTCCGTGTGTCAGAGACTCAGAGTCAGACTAACGGATGAATGAGCAGACAGACCCAGACCCTTCCCAAACACAGGGGGCTTACCCAGACCCCTACACCCCAGATCCAGCACTGCCTAGGAGTGGGAAAGACATAACTCAGGACCCTGCCTGTTGTCTAGTGCATGTGTGTGTGGGGTGTACGTGTGTATGTGCACTCTGTGCACTACCGTCCTGGTTAGACTCTCAGGGCTGTTTTGCTAGTCCTGCGTTACCTATACTCCCAATGGAGAAAACATGCCGGGGACACTGGTTAATGAGCTTTACTGAGATTCACTCTCTGTCTTTATGTCTGATTAGAGACGCGATCGTCTCTAAACTCTCTCTCATCTCAGTCTCCTCCGTCCCATTCCCTCAGTCTCCTGCCTTGCTACTACTGTCCGAAACGTTGTCTGTCTTCATCTGACTGATAAGGTAACGAACAATAAGGCCTCTTACCTATGGCACGCACACACACACAGTTTTGAGCTGTGTTTCCCAGGTCTCTGCCAGGAAGCACAGCCGCCAGGGCGGTCTTGTTATCATCGTGTCTGATTTCTGGTGTTTCATAGTGGAGGAGAGGAGAGGCAGAGAGGTGGGGGGGGGGAGGAGAGGGAGAAAGTGAGAGAGGAGGAGAGCCGGCCGGCCAGCCTGCCTGTCTGAGCGCTCCAGAAAGCATACCATTAGCCTCTCTCTCCAGCC
Organism: Oncorhynchus mykiss; assembly: GCF_013265735.2. NCBI lineage: Eukaryota > Metazoa > Chordata > Actinopteri > Salmoniformes > Salmonidae > Oncorhynchus > Oncorhynchus mykiss. The sequence goes on from NC_050570.1 coordinate 38,673,501, forward strand.
AGAGCCCTTGCTAATGAAAAGCAGAACTCTTTTACATCTCAGAAATAACACCGACACATCTATCATTTATTACAGGACCCCCCCCCCCCCCTCCCCTCAGCCCCAGTTAACACTTCGTAGGCACTACCTGTTGCTGTGGAAGGATGTTGGAACCATAGAATAAGAATCACCACATTTGAGTCATTTAGCAGACGCTCTTATCCTGAGCGACGTACAGGAGCAATGAGGGTTAAGTGACTTGCTCAAGGGCACATTGACAGATGTTTCACCTAGTCAGCTCAGGGATTCAAACCAGCCACCTTTTGGTCACTGGCCTAGCGCGCTTAACCGCTAGGGTACCTGCCACCCTACTATTTCTATGGTTACGACTAATTTATATATACAGCTATTATATATACAGTACCAGTTTGGACACACCTACTAATTTCAGGGTTTTTCTTTATTTTGACTATTTCTACATTGTAGAATAATAGTGAAGACATCAATACTATGAAATAACATATATGGAATCATGTAGTAACCAAAAAAGTGTTAAACAAATCAAAATATATTTTATATTTGAGATTCTTCAAAGTAGCCAGTCTTTGCCTTGATGACAGCTTTGCACACTCTTGGCATTCTCTCAACCAGCTTCATGAGCTAGTCACCGGGAATGCATTTCAATTAACAAGTGTGCCTAATTTGTGGAATTTCTTTCCTTCTTAATGCGTTTGAGCCAATCAGTTGTGTTGTGACAAGGTAGGGGTGGTATACAGAAGACAGCCCTACTTGCTAAAAGGCCAAGTCCATATTTTGGCAAGAACAGCTCATTTAACAAAAGTGAAATGACAGTCCATCATTACTTTAAGACATGAAGGTCAGTCAATCTGGAACATTTCAAGAACTTTGAAAGTTTCTTCAAGTGCAGTCGCAAAAACCATTAAGTTATATGATGAAACTGGCTCTCATGAGGTCTGCCACAGGAAAGGAAGACCAAATTTGAGATTTTTCTTTCCAACCACTGTGTCTTTGTGAGATGCAGAGTAGGTGAACGGATCATCTCTGCATGTGTGGTTCCCACCATGAAGCATGGAGGACGTGGTGTGATGGTGTGGGGGTGATTTGCTGGTGACACGGCCTGTGATTTATTTAGAATTCAAGGCACACTTAACCAGCATGGCTACCACAGCATTCTGCAGCCATCTCATCTGGTTTGCGCTTAGTGGGACTATCATTTGTTTTTAACAGGACAATGACCCAACAGACCTTCAGGCTGTGTAAGGGCTATTTGACCAAGGATGAGAGCGATGGAGTGCTGCATCAGAAGACCTGGCCTCCAGAATCACCCAACTTCAACCCAGTTAAGATCTTTGGGATGAGTTGGACCGCAGAGTGAAGGAAAATCAGCCGACAAATGCTCAGCATATGTGGGAACTCCTTCAAGACTGTTGGAAAAACATTTCAGGTGAAGCTGCTTGAGAGAATGCCAAGAGTGTCCAAAGCTGACATCAATGCAAAGGGTGGCTACTTTGAAGAATCTGTTTGGCTACTTTGAAGATTTGTTTAACACTTTTTTGTTTACTACATGATTCCATATGTGTTATTTCATAGTTTTGATGTCGTCACTATTATTCTAAAATGTAGAAAATAGTAAACACAAAGAAAAACCCTTGAATTAATAAATTTTTCATATGGGTGGTCCCGGGAATCAAACCCAGAATCCTGGCATTGCAAGCACCATGCTCTCCCAACTGAGCCACAAAGGACAATAAAATATATATTTTTAAATTGACGTGACGTGTGTCAAGGCCTACATGTGTGGTGCATTTTGTTGTTAATCTCACTGACCGAGAGAGACAGAGAGACAGAGAGACAGAGAGACAGAGAGACAGAGAGACAGAGAGACAGAGAGACAGAGAGACAGAGAGACAGAGAGACAGAGAGACAGAGAGAGGCGGTATCACAAAAGGAGCTTTGTGAACCACTCATGGGAGAAAGAGAGAAGGGAAAACATTTAAACAAATTGGTTACGCTACAAAGACGTTCTCTCTGAAACGCTTGTCCAGAGATAGTTGTAAATGGCAATAATGTTTTTGTAACGCTACAGGGTAGTGGTTGACCGACTGACGGCTATTCCCGAGACAGTGACAGACATCGTTCTCTGTCCGTTTTGACAATGCTGATTCCACCACATTTGTATGGAGGAAAGTAGTGTCGTTAGATACAATTAAGAGAATACTTATTATTTTTAGGGTAGTTCCATCCCTTTCATCATCTTATAACTCAAGGTAGGGGTTCTCTTGGTCTTGGTACAGTTTAGCTAGGAGCGTAAACTATGCTTTTGGGAGCATACAGTACAGTCTGGTGGCCATTTCTCTACACCTCTATGCAATCTAAATTCATTTATCAGCTGGTGTAAAGGGGTGAAGGGGTAAAATTTCCCATCTGCTTAATACAACACTTAGAAGAGAGCTTCTCACTATAAATCAGCTGTCCAGGTGACGTTTCCTTCTACGATGAAGAAAACACAGAGGAGAGTTACACGGAACCCAAACCGGCTGCGCGCGAGCGCCATCGTGCATGAATTTATTTTGTCCCCCCACACCAAACGCGATCCTCACACACAGGTTATAATATCAAAACAAACTCTGAACCAATTACATTAATTTGGGGACAGGTCGAAAAGCATTAAACCTTCATGGCAATTTAACTAGCTAGCTTGAACTTGCTAGCTAATTTGTCCTATTTAGCTAGCTTGCTGTTGCTAACTAATTTGTCCTGGGATGAGTTGTTATTTTACCTGAAATGCACAAGGTCCTCTACTCTGACAATTAATCCACACATAAACGATCAACCAAATCGTTTCTAGTCATCTAGACCTTCTAGGCTTTTTATCTTGACATTATATTGCGATTGGAACTTTCATAAAAGTAATTCGTCTTTCAGTCACCCATGAGGAGTTCAGTATGACCAATGAGGAGATGGCACGTGGGTACCTGCTTCTATAAACCAATGAGGAGATGGGAGAGGAAGGACTTGCAGCGCGATCTGTGTCAGAAATAGAACTGACTTCTATTTTAGCCCTTGGCAACGCAGACGTTTGTTAGCGCGCGAGCAGTGTGGGTGCAATAATTAAATAATACAGATTTCTACATTTATTTTGCATCGCTCGCACACACGAGCGGAGTAGTCAGCCTGTTAGAAAGTCTGATTAGGGAAAGAGCAAGAGTATAACAGAGACTGGGTTTGGGTGGCATCCAGATTGCCATACCTTGATACTTTGCCTGTTGTATCCCGGGATTTATACTATTGCCTATAATTGTATTTATTTGTATTTAACTAGGCAAGTTAAGAACACATTCTTATTTACAATGACAGCCTAGGAACAATGGGTTAACTGCCTTGTTCAGGGGCGAAATTACAGATTTTTACCTTGTCAGCTCTGGGATTTGCTCTAGCAACCTTTCAGTTACTGGCCCAACGCTCTAACCACTACACTACCTGCCGCCCCGAAAGGGGCATATTTTCTTTGTTTTTGCTCCAAATGTTTAAAAAAAAAATGTAACTTCGTACAGTTTCTGACCTAAACTATACAAGAATACAATTAAATAAAAAAATGCTACTCACAGTTTGCTGCACTCACAAAACAAATATTAGCCAGCAAGGCTCTTGATCCAGGAGGGGATTCTCTGGTGTTTGCAAGTGAATGCTTAACTTTTTAAAGCAGCTAACAACTTAGCTAGTAGCTAACTAGCTACTAAATTAGCAAACCAAATGCACAACCGCAGAGTATTTAGCACATTTTAGACAGTTAACGTAACAGTTACAAGACAATTAGCTGTGAATTTCATTATGTAATAAGATCACATGCTGCATGACAGTGAGTGACTGACAAGGCTCCGGTCTCTGGTCGTTGTGTGCATGTAAACAAACACCACATGACACGACACGGAGGGCTGCCATAAGCAACATAATAATGTGACAGATGAAATTAAGAACACAAATGTTCTTTCTCTCCTAACGTATTGCTCAAGTTGACTGCAGGTATGTACTTAAAAAGTAGCTTCAATTATTCAAATGTGTTAAAAAAAAAAATCTGTTGGTTTGAACAGTATTGGTGGTATTGAAAAACAATCCCATGGCTTTTTCCAAATACCCCAGCATAAGGTATACGGCATACTGCCCAAGCCAAATTGAGACAGTCGAAGAGAGAGGGAGAGGGAGGGAGAGAAGGAGAGAGGGAGCGAGAGGGTGTGTAAGAGAGAGTAGTGAGAAAGTTTGAGAAAAAACAATAGTATATTAGAAAGTATGACAAAGAGAGGGCGGGAGAGAGAGATCGAAAGAGCTTGTGACGAAGCACTGGTGTCTTTTGACCCTCTCGCTGTGGTGGTGAGGGAGGAGGGGGCAGGGGGTGTGCAAGGTTTGTTATGGAACACCTGCCTCCACTTAACCCTTCTCAGGCGTTCTGCTTGAGCTGCCTCTTTCAGCCCTCTCTCTCCGGTCCCCGTTCTGCCCCCATTCATGCATGGGGTGTCCCGCAGGCACAGGGGCCTCTGTCCCTCTCCTTCCCAAACACCAGGCCAGCTGGGGGCCTTTAGGACTGGGGTTGGCCCTGGGGATGGGGCTGAGACTGAGGCAGCCACCCCAACACTCCCACAGCCAGTCAGCCACCATCTGCATTCATGTCACACTAGTCCAATCCCCCAACATACATTGGCAAAGACTGGGGTAGAAATACAAACACACACACACACACGAATACCCACAAACACCAATACACACCACCAATACATCATCCCCAACCCCAGCCCAACTGATCGTTATGCCAATCAAGGGTGTCTGTTAGGTCAAGAGTTATTCACATCACATTAGAGGACATGGGGTTCCTCTATTCAGGACCCACCACAGGCAAGGCCCCCCTTTCCCCACGCCTCGTAAAAGACTGGCCCCTCTCCTCACCCCCTTCCTCTCACCCTGACTCTCCCTCTTCCCCCCCAAATCCCTGCTCCCCTAAACTCGCTTTCCTTTCCCCCTCTTTTTCTCTTCTCCCCTGGCCCCTCTCCTCTTTCCCTTTGACCATGAACCATAGCTGCAGTGTTCCCTGGTCCAATTACTCTGATTACCCATGTCTACATTAGGCACCGCCCCCTGTCCCTGGTAATGGCTTCTCTGGGGTGGCTATCCCTAAACTGTGTGTGGTAGTTCTCATCACTAGGTTTGTTTAATATGGTGTCTGAGCCTGAGAAGAGGCTGTATTACCGCTGACAGACAGTCCCCATTGGGCTCTCTCTCTCTCTCTCTCTCCTTGCATCATTGACTCACCCGAGTGCTCCAGCTGCTTTCAATGGTCTGAGAATCTCTATTCGCTTTCCTTGAAAAAATACTTGAAAAACACAAAGAATGCAGTTTTAGTTTAAACATAACCAGTATTATCAAAGAGTAGGTGCTAAGTAAAACGAAACGGAACAGCTTTATTCTCTTACCGGCAGTTTGAGAAATAGCAACGCACAGTGATCTGGCTGATTCGGGAGCTTTTTGTTGGAGCGAGTTACACAAATACACTACAGTAGTCACTCAGTACTATGAACATTCTTCAACTTTCAACCGTTCAATGCCAAAGAATTCACAACTTTCTCAGAACTCCTTAACCTTTTACTGCAGTGGGTTAAGTCAGGGCCACACAGAGTGTTTCTTGGTAGTCCTAAACAAATCTACTTTGAAACAAAAGTATACACCTCAGACACATGGTCCTGGGCTTAAACAAAATAAGACATCTGTACCATGTCAGATAGAGTTGAAATGTATTCAGTTTTGCGTACCAATGTTACATTTTGTATATATCACGGAAAACTGAAATATAACAAAACCATGACTTTTTTTTTTTACTTTATTAATTATGAAATGATTAAAAAGATGAATAACATCCCTCCCATGAGGCCACTATGTAACTTGACTGTAGAAAAAGGGCTACAGAGCCTTTATCCATTTTACACTCGTACCCGTACAGGACTACGGGTTGACAATGGCATATTTGGGCACCGACAAGAGCCTAAATTGAGAACACATTGGCTGTACAATAACATGCTATAAATTATGGCAGAGTTCTGGTTCTGTGCTTCACAGCGCTGTGTGGGTTTTGACTGACAGCCATTCAGAACTTTCGCACAGCACGCGTCAAAAAGTCGCTCACATCCCTCCTGCTAATTGGACAACGTTTGCACACCAACAAGTTGTCTGAGTGAGGGAAATGCTGTAAGTTAAGAGGACTGTAATGAGTGTCCTCCTCCTCTTTTGACGAAGAGGAGTAGTAGGAAGGATCGGAGGACCAATGCGCAGCGTGGTAAGTGTCCATTTTAATATATAAAACTGAACACTATAAAAATACAAAATAACACCGTGAACGAACAAACAAAAATCGAACCAGTCCCGTGTGGTACAGGCACAGGAAACAATCACCCACAACTCAAAGGTGAAACCAGGCAACCTCAGTATGGTTCTCAATCAGGGACAACGATTGACAGCTGCCTCTGATTGAGAACCATACCAGGCCAAACACAGAAATCCCAAATTATAGAAAAAAGGACATAGACAACCCACCCAACTCACGCCCTGACCATACTAAAACAAAGACATAACAAAAGAACTAAGGTCAGAATGTGACAAGGGCTCTATGTATTTTGAAAGATGAAATGTTGTAGATTGTAATAAATACCGCTTTAACGGCATACAAGCAAGCCAAACACCCGTGAGTCCTTAACGTGCACTTCACATTTCCATAGCATAAACCTACAGTTGAAGTCGGAAGTTTAAATATACCTTAGCCAAATACATTTAAACTCAGTTTTCACAATTCCTGACATTTAATCCTAGTAAAAATTCCCTGTCTTAGGTCAGTTAGGATCACCACTCTCCAGCAGGTGTATCTCACTGATCATCCCTAAAGCCAACACCTCATTTGGCCGCCTTTCCTTCCAGTTCTCTGATGCTTGTGACTGGAACGAATTGCAAAAATTGTTGAAGTTGGAGACTTTTATCTACCTCACCAACTTTAAAACATCTGCTATCTGAGCAGCCTACCAATCGCTGCGGCTGTACATAGTCTATCGGTAAATAGCCCACCCAATTTACCTACCTCATCCCCATACTGTTTTTATTTATTTACTTATTTACTTTATTTATTTACTTTTCTGCTCTTTTGCACACCAGTATCACTACCTGCACATGACCATCTGATCATTTATCACTCCTGTGTTAATCTGCTAAAATTGTAATTATTCGCCTACCTCCTCATGCCTTTTGCACACAATGTATATAGACTCATTTTTTTCTACTGTGTTATTGACTTGTTTATTGTTTACTCCATGTGTAACTGTTCACACTGCTATGCTTTATCTTGGCCAGGTCAGAGTTGTAAATGAGAACTTGTTCTCAACTAGCCTACCTGGTTAACTAAAGGTGAAAGAAAAATAATAATTAAAAAAAACACTTTATTTTAAGAATGTCAAATGTCATAATAATAATAATAATAATAATAATAATAGTAGAGAGAATGATTTCAGCTTTTATTTCTTTCATCACATTGCCAGTGGGTCAGAAGTTTACATACACTCAATTAGTATTTGGTAGCATTGCCTTTAAATTCTTTAGCTTGGGTCAAATGTCTTCCACAAGCTTCCCACAATAAGTTGGGTGAATTTTGGCTTTGTGGTCAGGGCTTTGTGATGGCCACTCCAATACCTTGACTTCGTTGTCTTTAAGCCATTTTTCTAAAACTTTGGAAGTATGCTTGGGGTTATTGTCCATTTGGAAGACCCATTTGCAACCAAGCTTTAACTTCCTGACGGATGTCTTGAGATGTTGCTTCAATATATCCACATAATTTCCCATCCTCATGATGCCATCCTTTTTGTGAAGTGCACCAGTCCCTCCTGCAGCAAAGCACCCTCACAACATGATGCTGCCGCCCTCGTGCTTCACAGTTGGGATGTGTTCTTCGGCTTGCAACCCTCCTCCTTTTTCCTCCAAACATAATGATGGTCATTATGGCCAAACAGTTCTATTTTTGTTTCATCAGACCAGAGGACATTTCTCCAAAACATACTATCTTTGTCTCCATGTGCAGTTGCAAACCGTAGTCTGGCTTTTTATGGCGGTTTTGGAGCAGGGGCTTCTTCCTTGCTGAGCAAATCAAATCAAATCTGATTTGTCACCTACACATGGTTAGCAGATGTTCATGCGAGTGTAGCGAAATGCTTGTGCTTCTAGTTCTGACAATGCAGTAATAAGCAACAAGTAATCTAACCTAACAATTTCACAACAACTACCTTATTTTTATTTACCTTTATTTAACCAGGTAGGCAAGTTGAGAACAAGTTCTCATTTACAATTGCGACCTGGCCAAGATAAAGCAAAGCAGTTCGACAGATACAACAACACAGAGTTACACATGGAGTAAAACAAACATACAGTCAATAATAAAGTATAAACAAGTCTATATACAATGTGAGCAAATGAGGTGAGAAGGGAGGTAAAGGCAAAAAGGGCCTTGGTGGCAAGGTAAATACAATATAGCAAGTAAAACACTGGAATGGTAGTTTTGCAATGGAAGAATGTGCAAAGTAGAAATAAAAATAATGGGGTGCAAAGGAGCAAAATAAATAAATTAATTAAATACAGTTGGGAAAGAGGTAGTTGATAGGGCTAAATTATAGGTGGGCTATGTACAGGTGCAGTAATCTGTGAGCTGCTCTGACAGTTGGTGCTTAAAGCTAGTGAGGGAGATAAGTGTTTCCAGTTTCAGAGATTTTTGTAGTTCGTTCCAGTCATTGGCAGCAGAGAACTGGAAAGAGAGGCGGCCAAAGAAAGAATTGGTTTTGGGGGTGACTAGAGAGATATACCTGCTGGAGCGTGTGCTACAGGTGGGAGATGCTATGGTGACCAGCGAGCTGAGATAAGGGGGAACTTTACCTAGCAGGGTCTTGTAGATGACATGGAGCCAGTGGGTTTGGCGACGAGTATGAAGCGAGGGCCAGCCAACGAGAGCGTACAGGTCGCAATGGTGGGTAGTATATGGGGCTTTGGTGACAAAACGGATTGCACTGTGATAGACTGCATCCAATTTGTTGAGTAGGGTATTGGAGGCTATTTTGTAAATTACATCGCCAAAGTCGAGGATTGGTAGGATGGTCAGTTTTACAAGGGTATGTTTGGCAGCATGAGTGAAGGATGCTTTGTTGCGAAATAGGAAGCCAATTCTAGATTTAACTTTGGATTGGAGATGTTTGATATGGGTCTGGAAGGAGAGTTTACAGTCTAACCAGACACCTAAGTATTTGTAGTTGTCCACGTATTCTAAGTCAGAGCCGTCCAGAGTAGTGATGTTGGACAGGCGGGTAGGTGCAGGTAGCGATCGGTTGAAGAGCATGCATTTAGTTTTACTTGTATTTAAGAGCAATTGGAGGCCACGGAAGGAGAGTTGTATGGCATTGAAGCTTGCCTGGAGGGTTGTTAACCTTTCTGATCTCCCCATCCCGGATCCGGGTTTGTGAATACAGACTCAAGCTCATTACCATAACGCAACGTTAACTATTCATGAAAATCGCAAATGAAATGAAATAAATATGCTAGCTCTCAAGCTTAGCCTTTTGTTAACAACACTGTCATCTCAGATTTTCAAAATATGCTTCTCAACCATTGCAAAACAAGCATTTGTGTAACAGTATTGATGGCTAACGTAGCATTTAGCATTAGCATTCAGCTGGCAACATTTACACAAAAAAACAGAAAAGCATTCAAAAAAATAATTTACCTTTGAAGAACTTCAGATGTTTTCAATGAGGAGACTCTCAGATAGCAAATGTTCAGTTTTTCCTGAAAGATTATTTGTTTAGGACAAATCGCTCCGTTTTCTGCGTCACGTTTAGCTATGAAAAAACCCCTGTATCCAGGATTGTGTAAATCTATCAGCAAGCTCATTAGCATAACACAACGTTAACTATTTATGAAAATCGCAAATGAAATGAAATAAATATGCCATCTCTTAAGCTTAGCCTTTTGTAAACAACACTGTCATCTCAGATTTTCAAAATATGCTTCTCAACCATAGGAAAACAATCATTTGTGTAAAAGTAGCTAGCTAGAGTTAGCATTTCGCGTTAGCATTTAGCGTTAGCATTAGCGTTAGCATCCAGCACGCAACATTAACAAAAACATAAAAGCCTTCAAATAAAATCATTTACCTTTGAAGAACTTCTGATGTTTTCAATGAGGATACTCTCAGTTAGATAGCAGATGCTCAGTTTTTCCAAAAAGATTCCTTGTGTATTAGAAATAGCTCCGTTTTATACATCACATTTGGCTACCAAAAAAAATCCATAAATTCAGTCCTCAAAACGCAAACTTTTTTCCAAATTAACTCCATAATATCGACTGAAAACATGGCAAACGTTGTTTAGAATCAATCCTCAAGGTGTTTTTCACATATCTCTTCATTGATACATCGTTCTTGGACACATGCTTTCTCTCCTGAATCCCAGGAGAAAATGACCGCACCTGAAGATTACGCACAAATTTAGACAAAGGACACCGGGCGGACCTCTGGAAAATGTAGTCTCTTATGGCCAATCTTCCAATGATATGCCTACAAATACGTCACAATGCTGCTAAGACCTTGGGCGAACGACAGAAAGTGTAGGCTCATTCCTTGCGCAATCACAGCCATATAAGGAGAGAATGGAAAACAGAGCTTCAGAAATTCTGCTAATTCCTGGGTGATGCATCATCTTGGTTTCGCCTGTAGAATGAGTTCTGGGGCACTTACAGACAAAATCTTTGCAGATTCTGAAACTTCAGAGTGTTTTCTTTCCAAAACCGTCAAGAATATGCATAGTCGAGCATCTTTTCGTGACAAAATATCGCGCTTAAAACGGGAACGTTTTTTATCCAAAAATGAAATAGCGCCCCTAGAGCTCTAAGAGGTTAACACAGTGTCCAAAGAAGGGCCGGAAGTATACAGAATGGTGTCGTCTGCGTAGAGGTGGATCAGAGACTCACCAGCAGCAAGAGCGACCTCATTGATGTATACAGAGAAGAGAGTCGGTCCAAGAATTGAACCCTGTGGCACCCCCATAGAGACTGCCAGAGGTCTGGACAACAGACCCTCCGATTTGACACACTGAACTCTATCAGAGAAGTAGTTGGTGAACCAGGCGAGGCAATCATTTGAGAAACCAAGGCTGTTGAGTCTGCCGATGAGGATGTGGTGATTGACAGAGTCGAAAGCCTTGGCCAGATCAATGAACACGGCTGCACAGTAATGTTTCTTATCGATGGCGGTTAAGATATCGTTTAGGACCTTGAGCGTGGCTGAGGTGCACCCATGACCAGCTCTGAAACCAGATTGCATAGCAGAGAAGGTATGGTGAGATTCAAAATGGTCGGTAATCTGTTTGTTGACTTGGCTTTCGAAGACCTTAGAAAGGCATGGTAGGATAGATATAGGTCTGTAGCAGTTTGGGTCAAGAGTGTCCCCCCCTTTGAAGAGGGGGATGACCGCAGCTGCTTTCCAATCTTTGGGAATCTCAGACGACACGAAAGAGAGGTTGAACAGGCTAGTAATAGGGGTGGCAACAATTTCGGCAGATAATTTTAGAAAGAAAGGGTCCAGATTGTCTAGCCCGGCTGATTTGTAGGGGTCCAGATTTTGCAGCTCTTTCAGAACATCAGCTGAATGGATTTGGGAGAAGGAGAAATGGGGAAGGCTTGGGCGAGTTGCTGTTGGGGGTGCAGTGCTGTTGACAGGGGTAGGAGTAGCCAGGTGGAAAGCATGGCCAGCAGTAGAAAAATGCTTATTGAAATTTTCAATTATGGTGGATTTATCAGTGGTGACAGTGTTTCCTATCTTCAGTGCAGTGGGCAGCTGGGAGGAGGTGTTCTTATTCTCCATGGACTTTACAGTGTCCCAGAACTTTTTTGAGTTAGTGTTACAAGAAGCAAATTTCTGCTTGAAAAAGCTAGCCTTGGCTTTTCTAACTGCCTGTGTATAATGGTTTCTAGCTTCCCTGAACAGCTGCATATCACGGGGGCTGTTCGATGCTAATGCAGAACGCCATAGGATGTTTTTATTATATACTTATACACACAAGTGTAAAGGGATGAAGAATATGTATATAAAAATATATGAATGAGATATAGTAGTAGATGGTATCGAGTACAGTATATACATATGAGATGAGTAATGTAGGGTATGTATAAAGTGGCATTGTTTAAAGTGGCTAGTGATACATTTTTTACATACATTTTTCCATTATTAAAGTTGCTGGAGTTGAGTCAGTATGTTGGCAGCAGCCACTCAATGTTAGTGGTGGCTGTTTAACAGTCTGATGGCCTTGAGATAGAAGCTGCAGAGCAGCCTTTCAGGTTATGGTGATATAGGACTCGTTTTGTGGATATAGATACTTTCGTACCTGTTTCCTCCAGCATCTTCAAAAGGTCCTTTGCTGTTGTTCTGGGATTGATTTGCACTTTTCGCACCAAAGTTCTTTCATCTCTAGGAGACAGAACACGTGTCCTTCCTGAGCGGTATGACGGCTGTGTGGGCCCATGGTGTTTATACTTGGGTACTATTGTTTGTACAGATGAACGTTTGGAAATTGCTCCCAAGGATGAACCAGGCTTGCGGAGGTCTACAATTTTTTTCTGAGGTCTTGGCTGATTTCTTTTGATTTTCCCAATATGTCAAGCAATGAGGCACTGAGTTTGAAGGTAGGCCTTGTAATACATCCACAGGTATACCTCCAATTGACCTCAATTGACTCAAATGATGTCTAGCCTATCAGAAGCTTCTAAAGCCATGACATACTTTTCTGGAATTTTCCAAGCTGTTTAAAGGCACAGTCAACTTAGTGTATGTAAACTTCTGGCCCACTGGAATTGTGATACAGTGAATTATAAATGAAATAATCTGTCTGTAAACAATTGTTGGAAAAATGACTTGTGTCATGCACGAAGTAGATGTCCTAACCAACTTGCCAAAACTATAGTTTGTTAACAAGGAATTTGTGGAGTGGTTGAAAAAATAGTTTTAATGATTCCAACCTAAGTGTACGTAAACTTCCGACTTCAACTGTATGTCATATACAGTGTCAACGTTTATGATCACTGTGTTTGATGCGCAGTTACAAGGCTACACGGCGTCACATCCCTGGGTTGTTCTGAACAGAATTAACCTGTTTGTCTATTGTGAAGAAGATTTGCCACGAAACACGCACCTGAATGACACCTTTCTATGCACACCAGCATTACGATCTGTTTCTCTGACTTGCCCTGTGAAAGCCTAAAAATGTTAAGATCGTATTTTATAACTTCACTATTCATGTTGACAATAGAACAAGCTTTCAAATGATGCCCGTCTGACTCAGTTTTTGGATTGCGTAAACACCAGTAATTGTGCGAGGGCGGGGATGCAGGGTTGTGTTCCAAACAAAACAACTAGCGTGCTTGCTTTAGTCCTTCAATGGCACAGCTAGGAGAGATGAAAAAAAAAATATATACTTTTAGTTGAAGACTTAATTACTTAGGAACTGTGCACAGTTTGGAGAGGTGTGTGGCCACTTGGAGACACCAGTTAATCCTCTCACTCAAACCCTTGTAATGTTGTTGTCTTCTGTTGCACCTACCCCACATTTCCCAGGAATATTCTTATCATGTTGCTGAATGTTTTCAGTTTTTTCAGATTTGGTTATTAACAAATGCCGTGAAAAGTACAGTAAATGTAAAATGCACATAAAATCAACGGTGTAATTGATTGGTTCAGTCTTGTGTCAGGTGAACTGTTGTGTCCTCAACTTTGGTCTAATCATTTTCCCACGATCTCCAAAGTGTTCCCTTTCAATTTCTAATATGCTTTTCATATTTCTTCTGTAAGAAACATTTCAATTTAGCCCTTCCCACAGTTGTAAAGGGTTAAGTACCTCTACCAAATAATATCCAGCTAAACATTTTGGGAAATATTTAAACACATCCTGTCTTTTAGCAACTTAATCGAGCGATTCACAAGAACTGAAGCACTCATTTCGGTATGCTCTCCTTTTTCCCCACAACTCTGATGATGTAAGAGTGGTTACCGGGAGCATTGTCTGACTGACAGCCAGGTGGTACTTTAGCGGTGTAAGATGAGCGAGATTGGCCGTAACCACGACTACGTTGTTTATTCACCGGCCAATTGGTGTGAAACACTGAAATCCTGTGACCGAGGGCGAGAGGAAAAGGCGCAAAAGGCTCCCAAATCTCCCCCTGATCCCTGCTTTGATAGACAGGGCTCCAAAAATAACACCCACTAAGGTGCCCTCTTCCTGTCCAGAGGAGGGAGACCGGGAGAGAGAGGAAGGGCGGGAAAGAGGGAAATGGAGAGTGGCAGTGAAAGAAAGACAGGGGAATTGAAGGAAATGAGAGGGAAAGGGAGAGAGTGACAGAGGGAAATGAGTAGCTAGAGAACTGACCAGGGAAGCAGTGGCAGATAGAAAACACTTGAGAGTGGGTAGTACTATTTTTATGTGTCAGAGAAAGGAGAGTTAGGGGTGGTGATAGGTGATCCTATAGGAGGATGGATGGGATGGAATAGTCTTGGTCCTGCATGGCTGCTGACTGCTGACTTTCCCTCTCTCTCCTTCTTTCATTACGCCTGGTTCAGGGATTTCCCCCACTTTCGCTTTTGAAAAACAGTTGTGCATTAGTTTATGATATGCTGATACTTGCCTCTACCTGACAGTGCGGTCGGAGAGACAAAAGCTGCTTCTCTGTTCTGGAGGCTGTTCTGATATCTCCTCTGGTCTCAGTAGAGAGGTGAAATATGCTGCTGGGGGATTGCTCTTGGCTCGGCTTCCGAGGGAAGAGGTTACCTTCTGGGGGATAGAGCTATGCTGCTATGCTGCCTGCTGGCCCGGACTGCCCCTAGCTGACAAACTGTTCTACATTGTTATCTTTATCTCTTTCTGGCTCTATGTTATTCTGGCGATTATTTTTCAGACCGGGCCAGGTCCGTGGAGGAATCTCCCCACAGAGACAGCATGGAGCGGAGCTTGGCTGGCCCTAAAACGGCCCTGGCTCTGGACCCTGGATAATGTTGAGGTTAAGAAAGAGGCCACGGTACAGTGTGCACAGCAGGGATGGACTGTGTTTTTACTCACTGGAGTAAGCTTGGAGGCTGGAAACTCAGGCGGACTCTCTGGTATAGTATTGTAGCAGAGAGAGAGAAAGCGGGAGAGCGAGAGAGAGAGAGAGAGAGAGAGAGAGCGAGCGAGCGAGAGCGAGCTGGAAGACAGAGTTTGGGAAAGTGAAAGAAATTGTAAAGGAGAGAACAAGAAAGAAAGAAAGAAAGAAAGAAAGAAAGAAAGAAAGAAAGAAAGAAAGAAAGAAAGAAAGAAAGAAAGAAAGAAAGAAAGAAAAGAAAGTATTGCCCTGTCCCAGGTGAGGAAGTGAGAACCGGAGAGCAGCTGGAAGTATTTTCCCCCTCAGTTACCAGGCAATGAAAAACCCACAGTCATCCAGATGGGACAGGGGGCATACACCTTCTACTAGAGAGTAAATATACACACACACATACACAGTCAGCAGCCAACCTGCATTCTCTGTGTTATTCCACATATCTCTGCACCACAGCTAATTGCTTTTGCATTACTAAGCAACCAGGCCATCTTGGTGGCATTCCAAGACCACCTCTGTGACAACGAACGCTGTAAACCTACCATAGCGTGTTGCTTTGAACTTTTCTAGAGTTTTGAAAAAGAAAGAATAAATTAGATTTGCTCTCACAGAGCCACAGCTCTCTGAAACACACACACACACACACACACACACACACACACACACACACACACACACACACACACACACACACACACACACACACACACACACACACTAGTGGTTTATTTTCATCTGGACCTGCTAATTAAATCATACCTCAAAGCATATAAATATACTGAACAAAAATATAAACGCATCATGTAAAGTGTCGGCCCCATAACGCACGAAATTGAATGTTAATTCCTCTACCATAAGCCGCCTCCAACCGCAGACCACGTGTAACCACGCCAGCCCAGGACCTCCACATCCGGCTTCTTCACCTGCGGGATCGTCTGAGGAGGGGAAGGCTGGCCTTGGCTCCCCAGTGGGTGGGCCTATGCCCTCCTAGGCCTGCGCCCCTGCCCAGTCATGTGAAATCCATAGATTAGGGCCTAATTCAATTATTTACAGTAACTCAGTAAAATCTTAGAAATTCTTGCATGTTGCATTTACATTTTTGTTCAGTAATAATATATAAAATTGTATGATAATGATAATGCCGTTAGTAGGTCTATATGTCTATTGAAGAATCCGTACAAGTAGACATGTAGCTGGTAGATAAGAATCTCATTAAAACTCATCACAAGCCTGTAGTCTGTGGTTCATGTGACTGTGGGCCTGCAGAGAGCGTCAGGAGGCTAACCAAAGAGAGAGAGAGTGTGTGTCCAGGCTGTTGGAGCCATCGCAGGGACCATTAACTCTGAGGCTAATTCATTTAAGTCACTATAACTCTCTCCGGTCAAAGGGCAACCATCAATTTACCCAACCTTCCGAGGATTGGTGTTTGCGTGTATTTGTGTGTGGGTGGGGGGGCAGGCTGGTGGTGTGTGTGTGTGTGTGTGTGTGTGTGTGTGTGTGTGTGTGTGTGTGTGTATGTGTGTGTGTGTTTGTGTGTGTACGTGTGTGGCACGACAGTTTTAGTAACGAGGGGGAGATGAATAATTTGTTGTTTGAAGGGGGGGGACGCAGCGGAGGAATTGGACACACACAGAGAATTATTAGCACGTGCTAATACAGACTTCCTGTACACACTCCCTTCTCGAAATCCGGTTTGAGAGTTAATTGATTAACTAATAAAACTAGAGTGCATTTGGAAAGGACAGACAGCGGGTCACATCTGCCTGTCACTGTGACTGTCCAGGGACCAAACCACAACCATGACATCGGCTGTGATACACCGTGCTGTAGGGGGGAATCCAATAATCAATTCTGAATCTACAACAAAAATAATGACAGAATGTTCCAGGGATGGATAGGGAGCGCAAAGAGACTGACATCCTTATGAGCAGACAAGCGACACGGCCCGTCAAGCTCTCCCACAGCACACATGGCAGACGCACGTACACACACACACCGTAGGTAACCTATGGTTAGAGCGTTGGGCCAGTAAACGGAAAGGTTGCTGGAACGAATCCCAGAGCTGACAAGGTAAACATCTGTCGTTCTGAGCAAGGCAGTTAACCCACTGTTTCCCGGGCGCCGAAGACGTGGATGTCGATTAAGGCCGATTCAGAGGGGTTGGGTTAAATGCGGAAGACACATTTCAGTTGAAGGAATTCAGTTGTACAACTGACTAGGTTTCCTTAGTGGTTTATTTTCATCTGGACCTGCAAATTGAATCATACCTCGAAATAAATCTAAAACTGTACATCATCAGAAGGTTTCGCCAAAGAACTCTCATACTGTTAGTAGGCCTTTATGGTCTATCGACGAATCTGTACTAGTATACATGTAGCTAGAAGATATACTGAAAATCAGTTTCACAGAGAATAAAAATCTCATAAAAACTCATCACAAGCCTGTAGTCTGTGGTTCATGTGACTGTGGGCCTGCAGAGAGAGTCAGGAGGCTAACCAAAGAGAGAGAGTGTGTGTCCAGGCTGTTGGAGCCATGGACCATTTACTCTGAGGCTCATACATTTAAGTCACTATAACTCTCTCCGATCAAAGGGCAACCATCAATTCACCCAACCTTCTGAGGATTGGTGCTTGCGTGCATTTGTGTGTGGACGGGGAGCACAAACAGACAAGCGACACGGCCTGCCAAGCTCTCACACAGCCACAGCTCTCTGGAACACACATACACACTGAAGGCAAACAATAACAGCAAGCTTGTCTTGATCGGTCCAGTGTTTGGACTGCCCTCTCAAACAGTCATGAATCACAACCAGTCAGTGTTACGGTGCTCTACTCCACTTGGTGGGCCGCACCGGGCGGCCATACCAAATCAGCGGGCCGACGGTGCATGTCATAAATAAGAATCCACAATGACCAAAATAGGGAAGCAGGTACGGGTCTCTCTCTCTCTCTCTCTCCCTCCCGTGGAACAAGCCTGGCCCATGGCCCTGAGGGTGTGTATCTTCCAGACAGCACTATTACTAAACAGTGTTATAGAAAACATTGGTTTCCAATGAACAATTGTTGACGCCTAGGTTGGGGGCATTTGGGGCCAATTCAACTACAGAAAGACTGATGTGGAGGTAAATAACTATTGTGGTGGAGCTTAATGACCTTGCGTGTGGGGAGGTAAAACCCTTCTCGTCTGTAAGCTTAGTGCTGCAGCAACGCAGGTCAGACAGGTCACAAAATCACGACTGCGTGATTTAGAGCTTCCAATCCCTTTTAAAACCTCTTGAAGTTAGGGGGTAGTATTTTGATGTTTGGATAAAAAACGTTACCAAAGTAAACTGCCTATTTCTCAGGCCCAAAAGATAGAATATGCAGATAGTTGGCAGATTAGGATAGAAAACATTCTAAAGTTTCCAAAACTGTCAAAATATTGTCTGAGTATAACATAACTTACATTCCAGGCAAAAACCTCAGGAAAATCCAACCAGGAAGTGCGGTTTTTCTGAAACTACTCTGTTCCATTGCAATCCACCATTTAAAGGGATATCAACCAGATTCCTTTCCCTATGGCTTCCACAGGGTGTGAACAGTCTTTAGACATAGTTTCAGGCTTTTATTCTGAAAAATGAGCGAGAATGATCACATCACGTTAGTTCATGTGCGCGCCACTGGAGCGAGACCTTGTCTTTCTCTCTTGTATTGAAAAGTTTACCGTCCGGTTGAAATATTATCGATTATTTATTGTAAAAACAAGGTTAAACAGCGCCTGGCATTTTTTCTCTTGCTCTCTCGCTCTCTCGCTCTCTCAAACTCAGGAGGCGATGCAGTTTAATTTCCGGCGCTGTTGAAATTGATGCTCTCAGAAAGAGAAGCCTCAGCAATGGGGGTACAGAGAGAGGCACCAAAGGGTGAACCTGAACTTGGGCCGGCTCCAAAACCCTGGTGCCAGACTTGGTAAACATCAAACGGTAAATGAAAAAACTGTTAAAAGTGGGGATATGAAGAAAAAGGCCTCTCCAACAAGTAAACAAAACATTCCCTTCAACGCTCCACCTCAGAGATTCCATGGAGGCCAAGTGACCTTCCGCATCCCGCAGGATAAACGCATTAATTCCTGGTCTCTGCTGTACTCAACATGCTCTGGTCTGGCACACATCTACACAATCACACACATCTCTGAGATAGGGGAGAGTCTCTGTCTGCTCACAATGCAGAAGGTCCAGGCCAGGAGCTCCAATAAGGAATTTAACTACTCCTTCCATTACCATTCCGACATATTCCACCTTGCCCACAAACACTGAGACATCAAACAGAAGTCTAAGGCCTCCTTCAAAGGGCCTACTGGCTTCTGGTTAACACATCCAGCCAGTAGGGCTCTTAAGTGGCTCTCGTCTCAAGTAAATACCTTGACAATGGGCAGACAAATTGAGAAATCAGGGCTCCTCTTCAAAAGGTTCACCCACTGGTTAGCGCATCAAGCCTGCAGAGCTCTAAGTGGCTTCCATCCTTTGTAATGCCTCTGTGAATATGCTAGGGGAGGTGGGTGAGATCTCTTTCCCAGGTTTGAGAAGGTTTCAAGGGGGTTGAGGGGCTGCAGAGGGAGCTCTAACTCCCTAAGGTCTCAGCCTGGTCCCAGACGGCCCAAGTCCTGTCCTGGCACCACACTGTACATCACCATTGGTTCCCCTCTGTCGGCACATACTTGGGCAGAGTCCTCGTGGGCCGTGGCTGGGTCCTTGGCTAATGATCACTCAGAATGAACCAAATGAAGCCTTTTATTTCTGGATTCCTTGGTCGGTGTGGTCACAAGAGTAGAGGACAGGGAGAGAAAAAGGGAGGGGGAGAAAAAGGGAGAGAGAGAGAGCGAGAGAGACAGAGAGAGAGAGCGCGAGAGAGAGACAGATAGAGGGGAGTATAGAGAGAGAGAGAGCGGGAGTGAGAGAAAAACAGTGACAGAGAGAGTGACAGAGAAAGAGGAATAGCAAAAGACTGAAAGAAGCTAATAGCTCTGTCTTCACAGAAGAATTAGAGCCGGTGAAGAGGGAGTGAGTTAAATTGCTTCTATTGATGCCAGGGTGGTAGGTGGCCCTTGCCTGCACTAGCCTCTTGGAGACTCCTGCAACACACACAGGCAGGGTCAAAATGCCATAACCACCCCAGTCATGCAGTAGTAGTAAGGGCTCCTTAGTCCTCAAGCCCTTTGTTCCTGAATGGAGTGGCTGAGCAAACAAGGACTGCTGTTTAATTGTCAGCCACTGATGGGAACAATGTGACAAAGGCTGAGCCTATACAAACAGGCTGTGTCCTGCTCGTTTCTGTTTGACTGAAGCTCTGGAGGCTGTGGAGGCTGTGGAGGCTGTGGAGGCTGTGGAGGCTGTGGAGGCTGGGGCTCTGTGAACAGTCAGGGCAGTGGAGACCCTGGAAACCATAGGCCTAATCCCTCAGCAGTCTTAAATACAAAGTATTACTTTACTAACTGAATCCCTTTAGAGAGTAGAAAGGGAACGGGGGAAAAAAGCGTCAGGAGGCAACACAGGAGACCATGGAGGGAGTGAATTCCTCATAAAAAGTTGCTGTCAGTGACTTTGAATCCATCGTAAAAACGTAAGGTTCCAAAAAAACTACAGAAAAATCAACTGTCTTCTTCCAAACAATGTCATTTTGACGGCATATAAGTCTACAGCAGAGAATAATCATCATCTTTCCTCTTTCTCCAATTACACAAACATTTCCAGGCGCCTCAACAGGCAGATTACTCATGACCCAACTTTGGCCGTCCTTTCTTTTGACGCACAGAAGCAACACCAATCGACCAAGCCTCAATTATCCTCCCTAAAACAATGGGATGAAAATGGCCTAGACTTCCCCCAATCCTGTTATAAATGCCTCTCATTGAGCTGCTACAACATACACGGTGCATTCGGTGGCCAGAGTCGGCGTGTCCAACCACTGGCTTAGACCTAACCCTCTTTAAAGGAACTAATCTTCAAAGAGAGTAGATTTCCTAACCTTCAGACTACAGCAGGATTAAAGTTTGTACGGCTACTGAAACTAATTACCAACCAGTAAAAGAAGAGAAGAGTTAAACACACGTTTGTATGTTAAACAAACAGGGTAAAAGAGGCGGAGTACTGCTAAACAGCTTAACGTGGAGGCCAAGCAGGTTCAGTACAAAAAAGCACACACAAATATGTAGTACCTCCAAATCAACTTTGCCCTCTTAAGCCTATGTCCCTCTCTCTACTCACAGAGACTGTGGTAATAAGGAACCATGGTAATAAGGAAGTGTTTTTTTTGTTTTGTTGCCTTAACATAGCTCCGTAATGAACACAAATCATTAGAGGCCCATAAAATGACATTTCCTGCAATCCAAACTGGCCTGTTTTAGCGCTCAGGGTGCTAGTTAGCCAGACGTTATTCTCACCAGAAACACCTGTAGAGAGGAGAGTGCTACCTCAACTCAACAACTCACCAGGAGAGAGCGAGAGAGAGAGAGAGCAAGAGAGAGAGAGAGAGCGAGAGAGAAACCGTGAAAGAGAAACAGTGACTGTCACGAGGAAAATTAACATGGTATTTTGGTGCCTTCAAAAAGTATTCATACCCCTTGACTTATTCCACATTTTGTTGTGTTACACCCTGAATTCAAAATGGATTAAATATTTGTTTTTCCTCGCACCCATCTACATACAATACTCCATTATGACAAAGTGAAAACATGTATTTAGACATTTTTGCAAAAAATATCAAATTTACATAAGTATTCACACCCCTGAGTCAATACATTTTAGAATCACCTTTGGCAGCGATTACAGCTGTGAGTCTTTCTGGGTGAGTCTCTAAGAGCTTTGCACACCTGGATTGTACAATATTTGCACGTTATTCTTTAAAAACAATATTCAAGCTCTGTCAAGTTGGTTGTTGATCAATGCTTTCAAGCCAATTTAAGTCAAACTGTAATTAGGCCACTCAGGAACATACGTCTTCTTGGTAAGCAACTCCAGTGTTTTAGGTTATTGTCCTGCTGAAAGGTGAATTTGTCTCCCAGTGTCTGTTGGAAAGCAGACAACCAGGTTTTCCTGGTGCTTAACTCTATTCTTTCTTTTTATCCTAAAAAATCCCCTACTCCTTGACGATGACAATCATACCCATAACATGATGCAGCCACCACCACACTTTGTATTCAGGACATAAAGTTAATTTATTTGCAAAAAATGTTTCAGTTTTACTTTAGTGCCTTTTTGCAAACAGGATGCATGTTTTGGAATATTTTTATTCTGCACAGGTTTTCCTTTTTTTCACTCTGTCATTTAGTTTAGTATTGTGGAGTAACTACAATGTTGTTGATTCATCCTCAGTTTTCTCCTATCACAGCCATTGAACTCCTCACTGTGCACAGCAAATTGTCCAGTGTTGCTTTTTCAGTGTAACATTTCTAGTGTTGATTCAGGAGTTAAATTCACTTTTTACGAGTGAAATGAACAGTGGTGTAAAAGGACCCCCAGTGTTGGTGTTAATAATTAGAGTTATTGATCTACACTGTGGAGAGTAAAAACAGTAAAACCACACCCATCATTATCATATTTCCCAGCATGCTCTATTGCATCAACAAGATGAATAACATACATTTTTCTAAACTAATCCAGTGAGTTAGTTCGATTTATTGCACCTGTTACTGAAATGGTTGTTCTGTTTAAAAATGGTTTAAGTAGTGTTTTAGGTGAGTTTCCTAACCCTGACAGCCAATTGCCCACTGTTGGCTATCCTAACTCTGGCTGGATTCCAAGAGGAATTACACATCACCTTGCAAGTAGTGGTGTTACATTTGATACCGGAGCGATGACGCATGCGTCAAAATCACTAAGCAGTTTACTTCCAAGCAGTGTGCTGATTCTTCTTTATCAGAAGAATGTCCGAAGCTTCACTTTGTCGAACAACCACCGGTTTGGTATTGGCTGAGAGGAAGAGGGAGGCCTCGAGAGGCTTAGTAGCATAGCCTTTCTTTCCATTGAAAACAGGCGGTTGACGTCAAAAATCCTCATTGAATATTCAAAGAGTATTACAATATGAGATGTATTCACCAATCCAAAGAAAGGATAGGAGGTAGCAAGACAGCCCGCCGTGCCACTTTGTGGACAACGACTCCCATTGTTAAGGCGGAGAGACATGCATCTTGTCAGTATAACCAGAATCTTTGGTATTGGTTTCGGTAGAAGACAAAAAGGCTACCCTGTGCACATGCTACAGCGTGTCATTTGAGTGTTTTAAATGATTTTGACCAGCAGGTGCCACTAGTGTAACATTAAAACGTGCTGATCAAAGCCTCGAGTAATGAACCTATTTTTGACACAATTGGATGGAAATGCTCAATGTTTAAAGGGATAATCCATCCCAAATTCCTATTTTTAACACTGTGAAATAACACTAATATCTGAAAGCAATGTTTTCTGTGAACAAATGTTTCATTATGTTGTAATAAGAAGATTGGTAGAACTGTGATTTTTTTTTTGGGGGGGGGGGGGTCTGTTTCAGCTCAAGTCTATTACAAAACCCACAATGCAATGATCTCCCTCTCCCTGGGCTGACTAGCTGGCTAGCTATGTAGCTAGCTAGAAAACATAGCTACACACAATAATACCAAATATCAATATCAGCATGTGAAGCAACTAGCTTGCTGTAAAATCACCTAAACAAATACCACTATCAATTTAGAAGTTATCTCACAGAGTTCGTCTCTGCCACTGAGCTCTAAATGGAATCTCTGCCAAGAGCGAGACCAGCATTATGTTGCTTTCCCACTGGGATAATTGTGAGGAGATTATTTTAACACCAGTACAGTGGGACTCATATGTTCACTGAAAATGAGTGACATTTACTTTCAGAGTTAAATTTACACCATTGATTTTGCTGTGCGAATTCCCAGAGTGGTTTCCCTCCTCTCCGGCAACTGAGTTAGGAAGGACGCCTGTATCTTTGTAGTGACTGGGTTTATTGATACACCATCCAAAGTGTAATTAATAACTTCACCATGCTCAAAGGGACATTCAATATCAGTTTATTTTACCCATCTACTAATAGGTGCCCTTTGCGAGGCATTGGAAACCCTCCCTGGTCTTTGTGGTTGAATCTGTGTTTGAAATTCACTGCTCGACTGAGGGATCTTACAGCTAATTGTATGTGCGGCGTACAGAGATGAGGTAGTCATTCAAAAGTCATGTTAAACACTATGATTGCATAGAGAGTGAGTCCATGAACCTTATTATGTTACTTGTTATGCAAATCTTTACTCCTGAACTTATTTAGGCTTGCCATAACAAAGGGGTTGAATACTTATTGACTCAAGACATTTCAGCTTTTCATTTTTAATTCATTTGTAAACATTTCTAAAAACATAATTGACATTATCCATTTTAAATTCAGGCTGTAACACAACTAAATGTGGAACACGTCAAGTGGTGTGAATACTTTCTGAAGGCACTGTATTCTATTAATCAAGTTGTGTGAATACTTTCTGAAGGCACTGCATTCTATTAATCAAGTGGTGTGAATACTTTCTGAAGGCACTGTATTCTATTAATCAAGTGGTGTGAATACTTTCTGAAGGCACTGTATTCTATTAATCAAGTGGTGTGAATACTTTCTGAAGGCACTGTATTATATTAATCAAGTGATGTGAACTAACACATTTCTGATTCCTGGTACTAAACTGATGGTCCAGTGGTTTTCACAGCGCAGGGCAGAATGTTTGAGGTGGGGGAGAGAACAGAACAGAAGCTGGATTTCGAAAGCTCAAACCGTCGCACATCCATTCCTTTCTGCCTTTTTCCTCTCACACAGAACACAGTGAGTAAACACACACAGCCATGCCAAGAACAGCGTGCCAGTCAACTCAGATAACAGCAGCCAAGTGTGGATCCACAGCCAAACCGAACAGTACACCAGCCAGGTACAGTAGAGCTGCGACACCATGAGGGTGAGGGAGTGGGACAGAAATGGGAAGAAAAAAGGAGAACGAGCTAGTAAGTGGGAGAAAGAGAAAGAAAAGAGAGAGACAGCAAGAGAGTGATCCTGGGATGAGTTTGGGAGAAAAAAAATTGGAATAGGGAGAAAGAAAGAGGGAGAGAAGGAAAAAAAAAGAGAAAGCAAGAGAGAGAAGGAGAGTGATCCTTGGGGTGATTTTAGTTTAAGAGCTAGGAGTGGCAGCAGCGGGTGCCTGCCAAGTGCCAAGGCATCCCCATCCAAAGCCCTGATGTCATGGGTGGCAGGGAGAAGGCAAGGAGGTTACCCTTCCTCAGACAGACTGTTTCTCAGATATACGAGCCAGCCAGCCAACATTAGCCCCATCACCAGTCACCACAACCACTGCTACTCTAGCTCTGCTCTGCTCTGCACTGGGGAAGCATATATGAGTGATCTGTTCCTAGATGGACATGATGCTGTGGGAAATTATGAATGCATAAAAGCCCTTCTTCATGGAGAGAAACCTGATGCTGCCTGTCACATCTTTGGGAGAATGTTTTTTTTTAACTTAAGGACAGAGCAAGGAAAAATGAAGGAATGCCTCTGTTGACTGATAAATTGCATGTATATTTTCATTTTAAAATAAATATTAATCTTTGGCTAAGAATCCTGTTCAGTATTTTTTTTAATCAGCTCTGAGAGAGTGTGGCAACGTACAACGGCCTAATTTTAGGCGACAAGAGATTTTGCCAGTCTGCATGCAACGCGTTCCATAACTTCTTTGGGATAGGGGGCAGCATTTTCACTTTTGGATGAATAGCGTTCCCAGAGTGAACTGCCTCCTACTCAGTCCCAGATGCTAATATATTATTAGTATTGCATAGAAAACACTCTGAAGTTTCTCAAACTGTTTGAATGATGTCTGTGAGTATAACATAACTCATATGGCAGGCAAAAACCTGAGAAAAAAATCCAACCAGGAAGTGGGAAATCTGAGGTTTGTAGTTTTTCAACTCAGCCCCCATTGAAGATACAGTGGGATATTAGTTATGTTTCACTTCCCAAGGCTTCCACTAGATGTCAACAGTATTTAGAAACTGTTTTGAGGATTCTACTCTAAAGGAATTGTTCGGTGGAAGATTAATGAAGTTTTATGTTAAAAACATCGTAAAGATTTATTCCATACTTAGTTTGGCATGTTTCTACAGGCTGTGATGCGCTTTTGGATTTGTTTACCAAACGCGCTAACAAAAGGAGATATTTGGACATAACTGATGGACATTATCGAACAAACCAAACATTTATGGTGGAACTGGGATTCCTGGGAAGGAATCAAAGAAGATCATCAAAGGTAAGTGAATATTATTTTATTTTTTTCTGAGTAATGTTGACTACCCAATATGGCGGGTATCTTTTTGGCTGCTTTGTTGCCTAAAGGCTGTACTCAGATTATTGCACGGTTTGCTTTTTTGAAATCTGACACAGTGGTTGCATTAAGGAGAAGATTATCTAAAGTTCCATGTACAATAGTCGTATCTTTATCAATGTTTATTATGAGTATTTCTGAAATTTGATGTTGCTCTCTGCACAATCACTGCATGTTTTAGAACTACTGAACGTAACACGCCAATGTAAACTCTAAAATTTTTTTTATATAAATATGAATTTTATCAAGCAAAACATACATGTATTGTGTAACATGAAATCCTATGAGTGTCATCTGATGAAGATCATCAAAGGTTAGTGATTCATTTTATCTCTATTTGTGCTTTTTGTGACTCCTCTCTTTGGCAGATTTTTTTTCTTCTGTGGCTTGGTGGTGACCTAACATAATCGTTTGTGGTTCTTTCGCTGTAAATCCTTTTTGAAATCAGACACCTTGGCTGGATTAACGAGGATTTTATCTTTAAAATGGTAAAATACTTGTATGCTTGAGGAATTTTAATTATGAGATTTTTGTTGTTTTGAATTTGGCGCCCTGCACTTTCATTGGCAGTTGCGGGGGGGTTCCCCAGTCCTAGACAGGTTAACCAGGTTAACCTGTCTGGGAACTCGGATATTCTAGCATATTCTAGCTTTTCTAGCATATTCTAGCTTTTACGGCTGAGTAGCAGGCAGCTTAATTTGGGCACGTTTTTCATCCAAGCTACCCAATACTGCCCCCTACCACAAATAAGTTAAGGGCTCAGACACACCAATAGCGTTTGCTGGGCAAGATTACTTAGCAGCTCTGAACGTAATTTGTGAACCGGGTGTGCACCGATTTTACATGTCGAACTGCTTGAAAAATGTTGGCAGTCAGATGTTGACAGCGGGTGATCCCTAAAACACAGCACACTGAATGATCGGCAGACGAACGCTAGATTTCCCGAATGATAGACCCACATTCGGTGCAGTGTTTGAGAGCCTTAAGTCCTTAATGCAATGCAAACAGGCTTAAGAAATGTACACTGACATATTTACAGTGGAATTTTTTTAAAATGTCATTTTATACCTTTCAGTGAAATGTACATATATTTTTCCTACATTATTGCATAGCCAAAACAACCCACGGGGTGCATTGATGCATGTCTAATAATGGCACCTTTTAAGTATCTTCTTAAATAATAAATGTCATTCTTCTGTCAAATAACTGATCATTTAGGCACATTTTTGACACTGAGTCAAGGAAACGAGGCCCTTAGCTACAATAGGAGTTTTAAAGAACAAGTCAGATCTACAGCAAAGAGCCAACCTCCCTTTTTCATATCTGTTAAACTCTTGAGCCCATGGATATGCAGAGGAGGTTTCTCTCTCCGCCATGCCCTCACCTCCACTGTGCAATGTAGAGTCAGTAATTACAGGAAGGGGTTTTCCATGCTTGGCTTCAGTTTGTAATGAAGAAACTTTATGAAACCCTCTCTCTAGCACAGAGAGGGCAGAGACAAAACGAGGATATGACATGAGAGTGGACAATGTTTAGCCTCGAATCATATTCCCAAGACTAAAAACCTTTTTTTTTTTAACAAAGCTTTCTGGGGAGATGGTGTTTCTCAGAAGGATTTTAGATGACAAAGGAACGTGAATACGTATGCTTAAATAGCATGAGGTTGCAAGGGGAGAGTGACATACGCTGTAACGGAAAACTGTCATTTATACAGTCAGTTTAGGCATTATCATCAGTGAAACACTTGGAAACCTTTTACTGCAGCATACTGTAAAATGGTGCATTGTGGGAAATTGCTGTAATTCCACCCCACACAATTCAGTACCGTACTATATCTTTAGAGCGGCAAAAAACAAGGACCTCTAGTGGGTGCATGGTATTGTTCTATCTGGCTCATTATCATATTTTGAGGTATGCCTGGTAAGAGGTTATATTTGTTACACCCGTGAGTAAGAATGCTGTACCAATTTAACTCTTATGTGGTCATAATGCAATATATTATGTCTAGGAGACAGATTGAAGTGGCAACAAATCTTAAACTTTAACTGGATAATAGTTCTGCTGTGTCCTTTTGGTCTAGTTACCCTGTAGACGCTGCCAGTTTTAAAGCCTCTAGAATTGCAAGTAATAAAAAATACCAACTATAGTGGTCAAAAGGTCTTTGGTGCTCCAAAAAGTAGTGATGGGAAACTAACCTTCCTTAAGATTTGAGGTTTTCCAGGCAATTCTGTTGAAAATAGGTTAATTAAACAAGGCTTTGCTCAACACAGCGTACACTAGTGGCACCTGCTGGTCAAAACAATTGAGAGCAGTGAGATTATTATAGACGACGTCCCACACGCTGTAGTGCGTGCACATAATAGCTTTTTTGTCTTCTACCAAAACCAATACCAAACCAAATCAGGTGGTTGTTCGACAAAACAAAGCTTCGGACACCATTGATCACGTGGTTCTAATAAAGGGATACAGGCATCAGCATATTGCTTCAAAGTAAACTGCTTAGCGATTTTGACACATGCCTCGGCGCGCCGGTATCAAACGTAACCTCCCTACCAAAAAAACTGTAATGTATTCTGTAGGGTGGAATTACAGTACCATTCGAAATAAAGCAATTCTTTCCCCACCCACAACATTTTCCCACAATGCACTATAATTTACAGTATGAAACGTTTCAGAGTATTTTATTGTAATACAAAATATTATATAATTTAAAGTTTTCTGTAACAGTGTAGCTCTGCTACTACTGCCAGTTGCTTCACTACAATCACTACAAGCCCAAACATACAACAATCATAACTTGAGGAAAGAGACGGAGGATAAACAAATTAAATAAAAAAATGGATGTCTTATAGTGGTCGTATTACATTTGTTCATCTAATCCACATCCATCAGTTTTATGTAACATTACACAAGAATTCTATAACCATCAATTAAACAATAAGCCAAGACAAGACATCTTCCAAACATTGTGTATGTTGAGCAATACTGCCATATAAACTTGGCAAACATCTGAGGTTATTAACAAAGGGGAAATAGGTAATTGCTATTGCATGACATACTTTACACACTGTTGTTTGAAAGTAACAAGGGGCGTGGAGTGTATGATTTATGACTTAGTGCTGATTAATAGGTGTGTGACTTTCTTTTCTTTCCAGATGCTTCAAACTGGACCCAAATTGTCCCAAAAACACACACACACAATGCACGCACACACACTACATCTGTTTCACACATACAGTTAATCTTCCACATTCCTGGAAGTCTGAGAAGGCTTTTAAAGATGCACTAGTGGATGGCTGAGTTACTGTACCATGCATTAGGAGAAGAGATGAGAAAGGGGTATAAGAGCTCAGCTACCAGAGCTGAGGAGGGCGAGGACTTTTCAGAGTCTCCCTGAAAGAGAGAGAGTCCACGGGGTGAGTTTTTTCAAAGGTAAAGTGCCTTTAATGTCAACATTCTGTCTCGTTCAAAATCTGCCGTGGAGGTAGTTCCACCCAAATGATTTATAGCCCTCTGACTGTTATGAAAGAGTAAGAGAATGAGACTGTATCACGGCCGATTCCGAATAGCTGTTTCTTTCCACTCCTCTTTTCCAGTCTGCTGGTTGAGATGTGAAATGGTTACGAGGGGGTGAGTTTTCCTCCTCCTCTGTTCCTGTTCCATTATAAAACCCCATGTGAAGGGGTTATAACTCAGACAGTGAAGTATCTTGGATTAACATTCTGGGCTCCTGACTCTAGTCTGAGAGAGAGAGTGGCATTCCAGAATATGGCTTTAGAAAGCTCTGCCTCCTCCAACCATTGTAAATAATATCCAAAACCAATAGGGAGGACTGGTGTAATCCAAACAAACCCAGACACATCTTCTAGCTGGAGATTAATCACACATAGACAAACTGGGTAACAAATGAAAATCCTATTTGATTCACAAGAGGGCAAACCAAAATTGGAAATGAATGTCCAATGTCCTCCGTTCCAAACTATCCAATACTTCACATAAGGCCACAGACACCAATCTGGGCATCTTCATCCTATAGACAGCAGTTATGAAGGTTATATAGAGCAGTTAAAAAGTTTATATAGAGTCATGGGATGTTTATGCCCTTTCACAGGTTAAGTGTGGGGAGGAGAATGATTGTTTGGCTTAAGTCCTATTCGCCCGGGACTAGTAGTACTACAGAACATTGGTTATGTAATTGTTACCCCAGCATGTCCGTCTTTCCGGTGGACAATTCGAACGGGATTAGTTTGGTCAAACTGCCCCTGTAATTATTTTTTTCCCCTCATTCACAATTGACCGTTATGAAGGAAGCCTGGAAGCTCTTCTAGGCTTCCTTAGACCCACCTCAATTTGCATAACGTCCCAACAGATCCATAGATGACGCAATCTGAAATTGTACTCCACACTGCCCTCATCCACCTAGATAAGAGGAATACCTATGTGAGAATGCTGTTCATTGACTACAGCTCAGCGTTCAACACCATTGTCCCCTCCAAGCTCGTACCCAGAACACCTCCATCTGCAACTGGATCCTGGACTTCCTGATGGGCCGACCCCAGATGGTGAGGGTAGGCGACATCACCTCGGCCCCGCTGATCCTAAACACAGAGGCCCCACAGGGGTGTGTGCTTAGTCCCCTACTGTACTCCCTGTTCACCCACGACTGCGTGGCCATGCACGACTCCAACACCATCATTAAGTTTGCTGACGACACGACGGTGGTAGACCTGATCACCGGCGACGATGAGTCGGTCTACAGGGAGGAGGTCAGTGACCTGGCAGTGTGGTGCCAGGACAACAACCTCAACGTCAGTAAGACCAAGGAGCTGATCGGGGACTACAAGAAACGGGAGGGCTAGCACACCCCCTTCAACAGGGCCGCAGTGGAGCAGGTCGAGAGCTTCAAGTTCCTCTGTGTCCAAATCCCTAAAGACTTAAAATGGTCCAAACACATGCGCCCAGTTGTGAAGAAGGCGTGACAGCACCTCTTCCCCTTCAGAAGTTTGAAAAGGTTTTACAGCTGTACCATTGAGAGCATTTTTACTGGCTGCTTCACTGCCTGGTATGGCAATAGCACCGCCCTCGATTGCATGGAGCTACAGAGGGTGGTGTGGACAGCCCAGTACATCACTGGGGCCGAGCTCCCTGCAATCCAGAACATCTGTAACAGGCGGCGAGGTAGGAAGGCGCGGAAAATCGTTAAAGTCTCCAACCACCCAAGTCATTCTCTCTACTTCCGCACGGCAAGCGGTACCAGTGCATCAAGTCTGGCAACAACAGGCTCTTGAACAGCTTCTATCCCCAATCAATAAGACTGATAAATAGCTAACAAAATAGCTACACAGACTATTTCAGTTAACCTTGTATCTTTATTGACCTTTAAGTTTTGCACTGTCTATGCACACTCACTCCATCATCTGCTCACTCACATATAACATGCACGTACACTTATGCTGACTCTACACACACCCAGTCACATACAAGCTGCTGCTACTCTGTTTATTATATATCCTGTTACCTAGTCGCCTTACATATCCACCTCCATCACTCCAGTATCCCTGCACATTGTAAATACGGTATTGGAACTGACCCTGTATATAGTATGCTTACTTTCTTATTGTGTTCTTCATATTTCTTCCTATTTCTCGTGGATTTTTTTCCTTTCTAGTATTACATTGTTATTAATGAATTATTGCATTGTTGGGTTTTGAGTTTGCAAGAAAGCATTTCACCATACTTGTGCATGTGACATTAAAACTTGAAATGCGTTAATACTGCCCTGCCGAAAATAAAAAGATGAAATGAGGTGGACTTTTTGTCTTAAAGTAAACAATTGGAGTGCCGCCATTTCCCAATGTTCTTGAACTCGGCATTTCATTTGAAGTCATTACTCTCAGCATCAGTCAGTACTGTACCACTGAGTTTGCTTTAAAACCAATTTGATGTCCCCTATTTAGGGGACTAGTGGCGGTTCTAGAACAGTTCCAACAGTCTTTTTTTGTACGGCGCAACATCCATTTCTGTATACTCAGCTAAATAGCAGAGTCTCCCCTTTCAGCTGAACCTGCCTAAGAGGAGCTGAGATGGAGAATGTGAAATCTGACACCTCATTTGCATAGGGAGTGACATGTCAACTTTTCTAGCCTATCCAGACAAAGGCTAGATTTATTCTGATTGTGAAGCTCAGAGCCCTGCATGGGATATGGCATATCAAAAGGGAGGGCCTAGGGAATGCAGCACTGTAACAAATTGCTGTAAATTTACAGCAAACCTTTCCAAGTTAGCTACTGTAATTCTATATTAGAGAACTGTAAATAGCAATGCATTATGGGGGTTCAATGGCATTCTGCTACACTGTTGTAAAATTATACAGTAAAGTATTGTATAACCTGTTTTGCTGTATTTTTTTATTGTTTTTATCTGTCTCATTAACACATTTGGATGCATGCCTTGTAAGAGGCAATATTTGTTGCACCCATTAGTGAAAATGATGTACCCCACAGAATACAGTACCATACAATTTAAAAATATTCTTCCTGTAAATCTACAGTAACTTACTGGCTACTGTGTTACCAGTAATTTACTGTAAGTCAATACCACCCCATAGAATACAGTACCATAATGTAGTGATGGGGGAATGAAGCTTCATGAAAGCCTTTGTTAAACCCTCTACAGGTGCAAGTGATATAAAAATGCTAAATATTAATTGGTATGACATAATTACATATTCACTGCAAGCGATTGCTGTAATTTTACTACAATTTAACAATAAAGTGCTGTTTTGCTGTATATTTACTGCAGCATTCTGTAAATAAAAAATGATAGGCATTTTGTGGGAGGGGAAGAATTGATGGCTCATTAACACATTTTGAGATGTGCCTTGTAATTGGCAAAATTTGTTGCACCCGTTCATGAGAATGCTGTACCCATTGAACTGATATGTGGTTGTAGTGCACTAAATGTTTTTATTATTTAGGGGACAGAACGTGATACCAGGTCTTAAACTGTTGATGATTGACTATTGAACTGTGTCCTTTTGATGTGTTTTGCCCTATATTCACAGCTGTTTGGGAGCCTTTGTTAATTCCTCTGCAAGTGATACGAAACACCAAATATTCATAAATATGAGGTAATATACAAATACTTAACAGCCAAACTGCTTGCACTAATCTCATGTATTTACAGTAAAACACTGTAAGATATCATAATTACAGTAGCATTTACTTTCTTACAGTATTGCACTGTGTCATTGCTCTGCTTTTTACAGTAACTTACAGGAAGCACGTTACCATCAATATTACTGTAAAGTACTTTGCATGGATGAGGAAATAAAGCTTCCTGAAGCATTGAGGTTTTCCAGCCAATTGTGTAAAAAAAAATAGGTTCACTACTTGAGGCTTTGATTCACATAGTGTACTCTCCCGCACCTGCCAGTCACAAACATTTAGAGCAACATCCTCATTATAGATGACGTCCCACACCAAAGCAATCAGGTGGTTGTTCAACAACACTTCTGATAAAGTCATACAGGCATCAGCATACTGCTTAGCGATTTTGACACATGCCTCGGAGATCCAGTATCAAACATAACATCACTATTTTGCACTAGCCAGACATGGGCAAAGAAATATAAAAAAGGTCTCTTGCAACAAATGAAGGATATTTTTTGAAGACCAATGCATCCTTAATAACTACAACAACATTCCCAGTAATGGTTACGGCAACGTTTTACTTGCTATCTCAGTGATATGTGTGTTTCTTTTTTAACAACCTTAGATGAATGCACCGACTGTAAGTCGCTCTGGACAAGAGCGTCTGCTAAATGACCAAAATATGGATGTTGAAAATGTGCATTTGCAAAGCACCACTGCCGGGTATTATTCTAATGAGCTCCACCCTCAAACTATTTGTATTTGGATCAAATGTGGCCTTGTTTGGGGGCGGAGGTCAATCGAATAATATGCCGCAGTGTGCTTTGGAAGTGATCATTTTCACATTTACATTTTGGTCATTTAGCAGACGCTCACATCCAGAGCTACTTACATTAAATTAAATTAAGGTAAACAAGAATAGGCCAGTCATAGCAAGTAAAAAGATTATGCTACCAGAATGTTGTAGTTAAGCGGGCTACTTGCTAGTATATATTTGTATTAGAAAATACAAAATACATGTATTATAATTAAACTGTTACAAAATAGGCTACTTTAATTGTAGTTCGGGCCAGTGAAATACAAATGACAAAATAGGTATTGATAATATTGAAATACCTATATAAAATGCATAGCTCCCTGCACTGTAAATCTAACAGTTTACTAACCACAGTGCTTCCAATAATGCAATGTCAATTCTAGAAATAGAGTATGTTCCTGTAGTCAGGAGTTCCAGTTAATATGCAGTTCAATTTGTGTTCAAATTAAAAGGTCCTGTAAATCTACCATAATTTACTGTCTTCTGTGCTGCCAGTAATTTACTGTAAATGTACAGTTACATACTGGCTACTGTGCTGCCAGTAAGTTACTGTAAAAATTTACAGGCCATTTTTTACAGTGCAGCAAAAGTGGTCCCATCTCGCTGCAATATTCTCAAATTGATTTATAGCTCTCAACATGAAAAAATACAAAATAATTGAGTAAAACTTTAACAAAACCACTTTCTCTGGGTCACAGAGAGACAACATCACATTATGCTTAAAACTGTAGTTGGAAAAAGGGTGCAGACATTTGAACGACATCTCTGCATCACTCCGAGGATGCAGGACAGAACATTCTCTGTCATCAGTTATGTGAAATGGTGCCAATTTTGTAGTCACCATCTTTATTTTACAGAATAAAGAAAGGTGAAATCTTATAGTAATTTGTTTATATTTTGATTGTTAATATATTTAGAAAGCCCTATTGCCTCTTTTTTTTATTTTTTTTATATTTTCATAATATTTGTACTTGTACTTGAGCTTGTGCTTAAAAAATGAGTACACCTCAGCAATTTATAACACTTTTTACCAGAAAGGTGAGTTCCAGACTTTTCTAGAACTATGCATAATTACTAATAGTACTAGTAGTTACTAGTAGGCACTCTCGTGATAAATAATTACTTTTGGGATTACATAGATTACACTTTAGATGACATTTAATTACAAATGGAGGGACACACACAATGGACCTCCAGCTGGGAGTGAGATGGTTATCCCCTCCATCATCACCTGAGAAGAGAAGTCCCTTTGTCTTTCAATACTGGAGATTATAAATCAATGTTTAAACTGGCTTTGTTTCAAATATAAAAGACTTGGCGGTGAACAATA
Source organism: Oncorhynchus mykiss (assembly GCF_013265735.2). Classification (NCBI taxonomy): domain Eukaryota; kingdom Metazoa; phylum Chordata; class Actinopteri; order Salmoniformes; family Salmonidae; genus Oncorhynchus; species Oncorhynchus mykiss. The sequence continues at coordinate 38,709,352 of NC_050570.1, forward strand.
CTCGAACGCTTATTATGTAGCGCCTTCCACAGATAATTTAGCTCTTGTTGTAACAGTAAGATATGTTATTATTAATGTAGCCTAATCAATTATAACACGTTTGTTTAAACAAGTAGCCTATTTTAAAGCCAAAGAAAACGTATTTAAAGTCCATATAACCATTTGAAAATCACCCCCCAAAAATACACGAAAAAAATTACAATTAAAAAGAGGAAATTCAAATTGTTGCAGACACGTCAATCGAATAGATTGATATAGGCTAGCGACCAATAGACTAGATTTATATCACCGTATTAATGGCTTAAAATATTAACATTAATGCCATAAAACGTTTCGTGTTTTTCTGATGATGCGACATTACATTGTAGCACCGTAATAAAAAGTCACATTCTTACTGGTCGCAGTCATCTCTAGAACGGCCTGGAGTAGCATGATGGCCCGGAGAATGTTGAGTTGACATCTCGGAAGACGGTCGGTCACTGTTGCCCGAGCAGGATACATTCCCCCGATTCTATTCTAATCCCTTTACATCCACTACAACCGTAAACGCACGTGTAAACGTTGATTTACAAATTAAAAAGGCACAAAATGTATATGACAACTGTCCACGCAGTCGTCCTTTCTCCCGTGTCTGTGTGTAATGTAAAGCACGAAGTTCTTTCTCTCTCTTTCCCTCTCTCCTCCGGAGTCCCACTACTTTCCTTCGAGCTCTCAGCGCACGCTTCCAAAACTTCTATGCCTAGTGCGGCTTGCCTTGCACGAGCCATCTGGCTCTGATTAGGGTTGGCTGTGTCGCCACCGTGTGTTGAAAATACATATTTCTTTGTGCAACACCTGCAAGACCGACAAGTCTTCAGATCGCGCCTACTGTATTTTTCACATACCGTTTATGACTTATTCATTGAGCATACAGTTTATTACAACTTATTAATTCACATATGACTATATTTATTAAACAATAAGACCCGATGAGGTGTGGTATATGGCCAATACACCACGTCTAAGGTCTGTCCTTACGCAGGACCCTTAGCCTTGGTATATTGGCCAAATATCACAAACCCCCGAGGTGCTTATTTCTATTATAAACGGGTTACCAACGTAATTAGAGCAGTAAAAATAAATGTGAGGCTGTACTTCAGGTATTGCAAAAGTGTGTGTAAATCAATTAATCATACCACAAAATCGTATCAACAGTTCCAAATCGCCTACAAAAGACTACACTGCTGCAACGTGATACCTTACCTCAAACATATTTTTAACACAAGACAGACACAAGTATGTTGATTTGGGTGAAATAAATTACTCCCGTACACTCAACAACAACAAAAAAATGCTGGGTGAAAAACAACCCAATTTGGGTAGATATTGGACAGAACACATGTTGAGTTATTTTGACCCAGTCAGTTGGGTCACAAACACAAACAACCCATTGTTTTATTTAAGTTGGATTGTTGATGCTGGGTTATTGCACTACGATTCACCAGGTCAGATCAGAAGACTGGAGGTGACCCAACTGATAGTTGTTTTTGGTCACATGTGAGAGTACATGTCAATTCACTTAATCGGTTCTGTTGTATTGTTAACCATGTTAAGGTGGAGCACTGACACTTTTGTAGGTTTAATAAGGGCTTATACAAGAATGTGAGTTATTTAAACGCCCAAGCCAGGGTTTCCCAAGCTCAGTCCTCATGACCCCAAGGGGTGCATGTTTTAGGTTTTGCCCTTGCACAGCTGATTCATCTAATCATCAAGTGTTGATAATTTGAATCAGCTGTGTGGTATTAGGGCAAAAACCAAAACATGCATCCCTTGGGGTCCTGAGGACCGAGTTTGGGAAACACTTGCGAAAGCATATCCCAACTTTCGGATAGTTACTACTACTTTCTTATAATATTAAATAAAGTTATTAATTTTTATATTAAAATATATAATACGCAAATAAAGTACAGGAGAAATAAAATTGGCAATGTACAAACTTAACACGATGAACATGAATTACATTTCCTCTCATGGGTGGCCAAAAATAACTATCTGAAAGCCACGCTCCCAATAGGCCATGCCTTTGGATTACCCAAACGTAGGTTAATTTAACCACAAGTCAGGTTTTTATTCACTTTTCATGCTAGGGTGACACAGCAGATTGGTCTTTTTTAATGTAATCCATAGGTTATTTTCAGGTGGCGTGGCCTATTGGGGGCATAGCTTTCAGATATTTTAATATACATTTATTTAACATTAATATTTAAATATCATAATAAAGTGGGAAAATTTACTCTCATGGGTGGCCAAAAATAATTATCTGTAAACCACACCTCCAGTCTTCTGATCTGACCCAGTGGATCATCGCTCAATAACCCACCTAAGTGACCCAACGTGTGTTCTGTCCACTATTTAGCCAGCGCTGGGTTGTTTTTAACCCAGCATATTTTGTTGTTGTGTATACACAATGTTGGAGCACAACTAAGAGGTTGAAATTTGTAACGCATGGAATGAGACATCACACACGAAATCCACCCAGGGCCAAATATTGTAGAGCTTACAGGCTAGACTAGAGGTTATTAATTTTTTTTCTAAACAGGGGAAGGTAGATTAAGGGAAAGACAGGGGAAAAGAGGAATGAAGGGAGAGGAACAAGAATAATTTAAGTTATTTTACAACACACACCTACCCTGTACAATGCAGGCCTCCAACTCACTGAAAGTAATGTGGTTATAATCTATTCCAAACCTTTATCAAATCCCATCACCATCTCCCAACTATACACACGGTTAAATTTGACCATACACACTTCACGCTTCAGACACACACTTTATCAGTGTCAAAGTTGTGTTTCTAGATACTGAGGGGGAGAGAAAAGTGAATGGTAGCAATTTAGCGTCTCCGGGTCCCACATCCTGCCTGCTCCTGCTCGATAGGCCATCTGGCGGCAGAGTAGCGAGGCGGGAGCGGGTTGAGCACTCCAACGTTTGAAGTGACAGGGCTGGGATGACTCACGAGCCCACCGTTTCACGTCCCATTTCCCCACTACTTGTCAGCCCTGGGTTGCTGGCTGGGACCCATGTCAGCCTATAGAACCTGATCAAAACCTTCCCACTCCCCCAGACAGTGTTCTTTGGTAAGGTAGTTTGGTTCTGATATAACATAAGACAGATAGGGATTGTCAGTGGATCTTCTGGAGTGGTTTCAGCATTCCTATATAAACCCCAGTCCCTTGGCATGCCTCTAACAAAATAAAGGATGGTTGTTTGATGAAAAGGGCGAGATGTTAGGATAATATGGTGAAATCCATAGTTACCATAATGACACACCATTGAATTGACACTCTCACACACATGCACGCACACATGCGCGCACACACGTGCGCGCGCACACGCGCGCGCGCACACACACACACACACACACACACACACACACACACACACACACACACACACACATTATGACCACTATTAACTGAAACTGAAACTTAAGGTTACTTGGGTAACCCCGGTTCTCTGATATTATGAATTAAATATCTCACTGTGGGATTCATCATAGTCTCTAAGTAGCTCGAAGAATAAAATCAGACATCTGTTGAAGACAGACAGGTCGATTGGCGAATGAGGGAGCCCCTCCCCTCATACTGAAGAGCCATTCGCCCGCCCTGTGGATCATTCTCGAGCATGCCGGAACTTCCTCACTCTCTTACAGTAGGGCAGTGCTGTAAGAAGTAAACATTTTGTGCCCCCCAACACTCCGCTGCGTCTGTAAATAGTATAATGTGTCTATAAAATTGTTATAAGTACACCTCTGCATAACATTGCATCCTTATTAACATTAAAGAAAACAAAAAAATAAAAAATAAATATAGATCAACTTACAAAGAATAACTTTATTAACATTGTTATTTAGTCTAACAGAAATGACTTAAAGTGCATCAATTTGCCTGAAATTTAAAAACAAACCTCAAGCCTTATTTAAACTGTAAACATTTTTTGACCATTTGATACTGAAAAATAAAATATAATCAATAAATAATAATAAATTCAAATTGATCAGCAACATTAACTCAGGAGCACAATATATGAAACACTTTGACCTATAAAACAAAAATGAATAAAACAATTTGTGCTGAATTTTTAAAATTAGAATGAGGAAGTCCGGATTAATGGCTACAATGAGCACGTTTTGCAGAGCACAGCTTTTCGAAGCGGGGTTTGAAGCATGATACTGCAACTCTCAGCTCCTGCTCAATGTTTAGCTGGGACCTGTACTTGGTCTACATTGCAGCAACAACAGAGAAGCCAGTCTCACAAAGATAAGATGTTGCAAAAGGAAGAAGAATGCCCATGGCCCTCTGCCCTAAGAGTGGATACTGCTTCTCTACACTCAGCCAGAATTAAATCAGTGTCTGTGATCTGAACCTCAGTCTCAATGTGGAGTCAGACATCATATCAATGAACTGGTCCTCCTCTGCAGAACTGAAACCAGTTGGAGCTGGTGCATTGAAAGGATCTCTCACCCAGTCATAATGGGAACTGTTTTCAGGGAAGTACTTTTTAAAGAATCCCATCAGTGATGAAATATGCTCCTTAATATATGGAATCACTGAGGTGGCATCATAGTCAGTAGTGTCAACAAATTCATGCAGGTTCTCGAATGAATCAGTATTTCCTTCATCAAGTCGCCTGCCCTACATTGCAAGCTTTCGAGTGAAAGAGCTGATCTTGTCTGTGACCTGAGGGAGATGTGTATCTTTCCCTTGAAGCTGTAGATTTAGTTAATTTAGCTTTCCAAATATGTCACTCAGGTAGGCCAGTTTTGCCAGGAAGTTCTCATCACTCAATTTTTCTGCGAGGTCATACTTGTGCTCCTGCTCCGAAAACATTCTTATTTGCTCTCTGAGCTCAAAAACTCGGGACAAGACTTTTCCTCGTGACAGCCACCTTGCTTCAGTGTGAATCAGCACAGCTTGATGTTCAGCTCCCATCTCCTCACAGATAGCAGAGAAGACTTGTTTTTAGTGGTCTGGTCTTTATAAAATTGACTACACCTACAATGTCAGTCATAACCTCACTTAATTCAGAGGAAAGGTGCCTTGATGCCAGTGCTTCTCCGTGTATAACACAGTGTGTCCACTCAGCATTAGGTGAGGCCTTCTTGATGAGTGCCCGAAGTCCTTTTCTCATCCCTGCCATGGTCTGTGCACCATCACTGCAAACACAAATGTAGTGTTCCCACTTTAGCCCATTCTCAGTCAGGAAGCAGTCCAGCATTTTGAATAGCTCTTCAGCTGTGGCTCTGTCTCTGACATATTTACAAAAAAGTAGATCCTCACACAGGGAGTTTGTCATGTCTAAACGTACATAATCGATAAACAAACATTCTTTGTTGCTGTCAGTTGCTTCATCGAACTGTAAGGCAAAGCGTTTGTCTTTGAGTTTATCTACCAGCTGTTCTTTAAGATCGTTAGCAATGTCATTTATACGTCTGGCGACAGTGTCATTGGACAGAGGGATAGTTTTTATTTTTGCAGCACTTGCGTCATCCAGCATGACAGAGACCAGGTCTAATGCTGCAGGCAGTATCAGCTCCTCTGCTATGGAGTGGGGTTTTTTGCACTGAGAAATTTGGTACGCCACCTTATATGATGCTAACAGTGCTGGTTTACTGAAGTAGCATTCACAAAGCGGGAAGATTGTTGGCAATATTCGGCACGTTTTCGCTGAAGAAACTCAAGCGGCTTATCAGCGTGACTGGGGTGTAATGTCTTTAAGTGACGCCTTCATTTATTTGGCTTCATGCTGTCCGCTGCCAACATTTTTAGACACAGTAAACATACCGGTCTTTCCTCGTCCCCCACCGTAGTCACAGTGAAGCCAAGCGCTACATACGCTTCATCATATCTCCTCGTCTCCCACCGTAGTCACAGTGAAGACAAGCGCTACCTACGCTTCGTCATATTTCCTCGTCTTAGCTTTCGGGAGACTTACGTTTGTCTCATTATCTCCGTCTCTCTCCGCCTTTCTTTTCATCCCTGTTAAATATTTTTCCATGGTGTCTCTTAAGGGTTTGTTATCAGCACTTCATATCTCCTGCTCTGTGCTGTGTGCTCTTGTTCGGTGCAAAAAAAAACTATTCTGGCGGAGAAAATAAAGCATGTTCCCCAGGGGTCACACGCGCCCCGCCTGGCATCGCTCCGAGCCCCCCCAGGAGGGCGTGCCACACTATTTGAGGAGGACTGCAGTAGGGGAATGTGGGGATATATCAGAGAACCGGTCTTACTCAAGTTATCTTTCAATTATTTGTTTCGATAATATCTCACAGTGGAATATGCCCAACTGCCGAATTGCACATGCTCTCCGAAGCCAGGCAGTCTCACATATCAACCCTCAGAGGCCCTGACACTGAGTACAGTATGCACCAATGAAGGTGCAGTGACGTCATAAATCTCATAAAAGTATGAGGGGATGCCCAATACCACTTCTCAGAAAATGCACCACTAGTTTCCATACAGTGAGTGTAGGAAGACCCCTAGCACTCTGGATAGTCTCAATGACTCCAAGAGGCAGGCCCATTGCATCGAGATTTAACCTCTCACGGGCCATAGGGCCATTGCGTCCAGGAGAGGGTGGAAAATATCTCAGTTCGCTTGGGTCAGCAAGTCCCTGTATAATGGGAGTTGTCAAGGCTGATCGCTATCCAGAGCTTGCCCTGCCATCATGGGGCTACCAAGATGAGGGATAAGCCTTCTTCCCTCACTCTGGCTAGAGTGTGGAGAGTATGAGGCTGAGGTGAGGGAAAGCATAATGGAACCCGCTTGGCCAAGTGTGTGCCAGCACGGGTTTCCTGCTAGCGCAAAGAACAACGGGCAGTGCGTGGACAGATGCTTGACTGTATCTCAGATTTGTTTCACCAGTTGGGGATGGAGTCTCCCTCTGGACAAGTCTGCTCCCATGTTCAGTAGGCCCGGGACATGAGTCACACGTAGGGACAGTAGGTCTGCTCCACAGAATAATCCTGATGAATAGTCAGTGGTTGATTGTCCGTAATGTCTTATTGTCCTTTCTGATCAAAACATGACAATTCCGAAGAGTTTCAGTAAAAAAAATATAAAAAATACACTGTGAACAATTCAAGTTAATTTACAGTATGTGAGCAATGTGAAGATGTGGGGTCCACACTACTCCTAGGGGAGTGCCAATAACAAAGACAGAATGCCTCTTCCAGTGGCGGGGAGCTAAGGGACATGCGAGGTGACGCCGTGTACACAGACGTTGGGCAAACACCTAGCACTGGACGTCTTTCATCCTCAGTAGGCCAAGAGGTACTACTACGATGGTGGACTTCATCAACCTCAGCACTCGGAGGCACGTGTTGAACGTGACCGAGGGCCCACTGTGGAACAGGGAGTGCCACTGTCGGGATGTGGTCGTGATGTGGTCGTCCAAGAGTGTTGCCTGGTAAAAAATAATCCAACATTACGCCTAAGTATTCTATTCTCTGTGTTGGCATCAAACAGCTATTTTTTAGAGGTGAGTTACAAGGGAAGTTTTGTCTCATACCGCTTTCTCCCGTGATTGGGAGCAAGTCGGTTGCCCCTTCTTCCCTGTAGGGGAATCAAATGGGCGGGACCTCGATGCGGCTGCACTGTCGGCCCCTGTTTGTGGGGTCGATGCCCGCTATGTTGCTGGAGTCTTGGCTCGTGGAGGGTTAGGCCGGGTAGCCACGATTTCCAGGTCTACGGGGCAGGCAGAATTCTTTTAAAGTTCACACTTCTGCCAAATGGCGGCGACAGCCGGCCCAAATAGTTCCTTCGGCTCAACAAGAGAGTCAAGGAAATCTTTCTCAATGTCTAACAGGCTGGACAAGTTGAGACACAATGCTCTCTCCCCTACCGCTGCAAGGCTCATGGCATGGCCACAGCCTTGAATGGCACACCTGGATGCTTGAAGGTGACGACACAGATCTCCTCCCAAGGTTCTGGGTTAGGCTTGCCCGATAGCTAAGAGATTATGCATCTAGCATCAAATCGGCCTGGTAAGCCAGCAGTAGGGACATAACGTTCAACACCCGTACAGAACGTTTAGCAGACACGTAGACCCTTTGGTAGATAGACGCAGAGAAGCGCTCCGTCTTATCAAGGCAAAAAGTACCTGTACTGACAAGACACTGGGGTTGGGGTGGTTGTCCTTGACATTAATGCTGGCAAAAAGTATAGTTTGTACCTTGCCAGTCAAGGTTTTGTCCCAAATGCATTTGGCTTCCGTCACGCAAGCTGGGATAGCTAGGAGAATTAATTGCCTGAGACGGTGAAAGAGAGGTGTTTCCTCCCATCGTACAGTCCCTCTCTGCGATTTCACCTCCCACAGGTTCAGGCCACTCAATATTGAGTGGTCGCTGCCCGTTTGCATACATAAATCAGTGAATATCTGTCATCCTCCATCGATGCCCCGCTAAGGACGGAAGAGCGCCTAGAGGTAACAGCTTGCGCCTCCTAGTCCTCTTTCTCCTCTACTGCTTGGAGGAGGTCGGTCTTGCCCTTGCCATCAACTTCGTCGGTGATGAGGTCCCCTTTCCCCTCCTCCAAGCCCTGGAAAAGTGGGTGAAGGTCCTCGGGATAGCCATACATGATGTCGGTCCATGAGGGATGGGTTTGTGAGCTAGTCTCCCTGCTTGAATGCAGTGTGGGAGACAAACCATGTTGGACTGCTCTGTGCAGTCTTTGGTGTAGAGTGTTAGCAGCAAAATTACCACAATGGATGCATGACCAGGTGTCGTCGAACGCTGCTTCCACATGTTCAAGACCGAGGCAGATGACACACAAGGGGGTGCATGTCCTTGCCTGATATGGTTGCCCCTTGGGCTGAGCTAGCAGGCTCCATGACTAAAAAAACAGCTAATCCGAGAACAAAGTGAAACGTATTCAGGGGTCGCCACTTGGCTTAGTAGCCTAGCTAGTTAGCACAGTGCTAGCCGGAGAAGCAAATCCTTTAACAATGTGAAGTTAGCTATCATTCGCCTTGTGGGCTAGTAGCCTAGCTAGTTAGAACAAAGTTAGCCAAAGCGTGGCTCTTGACCCATAAGCAGTGAAGCTAGGACGGTCGGTCTAGACAACGTGACACTGTAGTGGATTGAGCTAAACGAGAGAGCGAGCTAGTAATTTTACCCTTCCAGGTAGAAAAAGCTAGTTGGTAGGATAGCTAGCCTTGGGTGAGCTAGCCAAGTTAGCTAAGCCTTGCAGCAGCTATCCGTCTGATGCTAGCTACCACAGGAGACAAAATGAAGAAAAAGAGGCAAAGCTAATTCTTACCTTAAGCTAAAACTATCCTCGCTGTAAAGTCACACAACACAAAGCTAAAAAACCTGCACTCAGTAGTGTAACCTCAACTGCACACCTTCGAGCAACGTAAAGTATCTGGTGAATATCAATATCATATGTGACATATCAAAACAAATAATTGAAAGAGAACAACAAACACTGAACAAACACTAAACAAAAATATAAATGCAACATGTAAAGTGTCGGTCACATGTTTCATGAGATTAAATAAAATATCCCAGAAATGTTCCATATGCACAATAAGCTTATTTCTCTCAAATTTTGTCCACACATTTGTTTACATCCATGTTAGTGAGCATTTATTATTTGCCAAGATATGTCACACCTGTCAGGTGGATGGTTTATCAAGAAGCTGATTAAATAGCATGATCATTATACAGGTGCACCTTGTGCTGGGAACAATAAAAGGCCACTCCAAAATGTGCAGTTTTGAGTTTTGAGGGAGCGTGTAATTGGCATGCTGACTGCAGGAATGTCCATCAGGGCTGTTGGCACAGAATTTAATGTTAATTTCTCTACCATAAATCAACATTGTTTAAGATAATTTGGCAGTACGTTCAACCGGCCTCATAACCGCAGACCACGTGTGTGGCATTGTCTGGGGGATCAGTTTGCTGATGTCAACTTTGTGAACAGAGTACCCCATGGTGGCGGTGGGGTTATGGTGTGGGCACGAACAAGCTTCGGCAAATGAACGCAACTGCATTTTTGCGATGGCAATTTGAATGCACAGAGAAACTGTGACGAGATCCTGAGGCCCATTGTCGTGCCATTCATCCGCCGCCATCACCTCATGTTTCAGCATGATAATGCACGGCCTCATGTCACATGGATATGTACACAATTCCTGGAAGCTGAAAATGTCTCAGTTATTCCATGGCCTGCATACTCACCAGACATGTCACTAATTGAGCATGTTTGGGATGCTCTGGATTGACGAGTACGACAGCGTGTTCTAGTTCCCGCCAACATCCAGCAACTTCGACACAGCCTTTGAAGAGGAGTGGGACAGTATTCCATAGGCCACAATCAACAGCCTGATCAACTTTACATGAAGGATATGTGTCACACTGAATGTGGCAAATGGTGGTCACAACAGATAGATTGTATACTGTCATGGTCAAATCTAGTCTCCTCAACTTGGTCAACAGCCACACCGTTCATTGAAATCTAACAGTACAGCTACCACAATCTTCTTATTATCAATTTATTTCAACCAATCATCAGTCATTTGTGCCAATGGAGTACTTGTTGAGTGCCCTTCTCTATAAGCATGCTGAAAGTCTGTTGTTAATTTGTTTACAAAGAAGTAGCATTGTATTTGGTCAAAAACAATTTTTTCCAATTGTTTGCTAAGAGTTGGCAGCAAGCTGATAGGTCTGCTGTTAGAACTAGTAAAGGCTGCTTTACCACTCTTGGGTAGCGGAATGACTTTGGCTTCCCTCCAGGACTGAGGACGAAGACTTTCCTCTAGGCTCAGATTAAAGATATGACATATAGGAGTGGCTATAGAGTCAGCTACCATCCCCAGTAGCTTTCTATCTAAGTTGTCAATGTCAGCAGGTTTGTCATTATTTATCGATAAGAATACTTTGTCCACCTCTCTCTCACACTTTAACTTTACAAAATTCAAACGTGCAATGCTTTTCTTTAATTATTAGCTTTTTTGTACATCAGTGCTATGGCTCACTGTTCGTTGTTGGCGTTTCCTGCCTAAGTTTGCCCACTTTGCCAATGAAGTAATCGTTAAAATAATAATTGGCAACATCAAATGGTTTTGTGATGAATAAGCCATCTGATTCGATGAAAGAGGGGAGTCAAATTTGTCTTTCTGCCAATAACATCATTTAAATTACTCCCAAGTTATGTTGTAATAACATATTATTATAACATATAACGCATTCACGGACTGTTGTTAAACACACGGATAACCCATGAATATACATTGCTCCAAACCCTTTGGGATGGGCTACAAAGACAAAGAACTCTGTCAAGAACCAATGAGATACAGACAACAGGCTGGAGAGGACTGTCTATCACCTACGAACAACCAACCAGGAGCCAGGACTAGTAGAATCTACCTACGTCATTTCAATGTATAAATGTACTGCCCAAATATGTGTTACGCCCTCTTTTTCCGAAACCTCCCTAAGAGTGGACGATAGGAGCCGTGCTGCACGTTTGCCAGATATTACTATGCTAGATTAAAATGCCTCAAATATACCGTATCCGCCTTGTCCAGAGTCTCATCTTGGTCTTGTCTCTCCTATAATTAATTCATTGACAGTTATATCATTGATCTTGGCTCCATGATACCGTTTGCTCTGCTTTTTGAGTTCTGTTACATTATTTCTCAATTTGCAGTAAGTCAGCCAGGCAGAAATGCAAGCCAGATTTATTAGCGACTCCTTTTAGCCCATCTCTTTCTACCATACAGTTGTTCAATTCCTCATCAATCCATTGAGCCTTAACAGTTCTGTCAGTCAGTTTCTTAACAGGTGCACGTTTATCAATAATTGGAAGAATTTGTATGAATTCATCAAGTGCAACATTTGGATGCTCCTTATTAATCACATCAGACCAATAAATATTTTCCACATAAGAGTCACAATAAGATCTTTTGTATTTTAGGGCCAGCTTTTTTTAATTTGGGCTTTTCTGGAAACACAATAGCCACTATATTGTGATCACTGCATCCAATGGGTACAGATACAGCTTTAGAACAAAGTTCTATTAGTAAAAACGTGATCAATACGTTTGGATGATCTTGTTCCTGTAGTGTTTGTAAACACCCTCCTGGTAGGTTGATTAATAACCTGAACCAGATTAAATCAAATCAAAGTTTGTCACGTGCGCCAAATACAACAGGTGTAGTAGACTTCACAGTGAAATGCTTACTTACAGGCTCTAACCAATAGTGCAAAACAAGGTATTAGGTGAACAATAGGTAGTAAAGAAATAAAACAACAGTAAAAAGACAGGCTATATACAGTAGCGAAGCTATAAAAGTAGCGAGGCTACATACAGACACCGCTTAGTCAGCCCGATTGAGGTAGTATGTACTTGTAGATATGGTTAAAGTGACTATGCATATATGATGAACAGAGAGTAGCAGTAGCGTAAAAGAGGGGTTGACTGGTGGTGGTGGCGGGACACAATGCAGATAGCCCGGTTAGCCAATGTGCGGGAGCACTCTTTGGTCGGCCCAATTGAGGTAATATGTACATGAATGTATGGTTAAAGTGACTATGCATATATAAACAGAGAGTAGCAGCAGCCTAAAAAATAGGGGTTGGGGGGGCACGCAATGCAAATAGTCCGGGTAGCCATTTGATTACCTGTTCAGGAGTCTTATGGCTTGGGAGTAAAAACTGTTGAGAAGCCTTTTTGTCCTAGACTCCGGTATCGCTTGCCATGCGGTACTAGAGAGAACAGTCTATGACTGGGGTCTTTGACAATTTTTAGGGCCTTCCTCTGACACCGCCTGGTGTAGAGGTCCTGAATGGCAGGCAGCTTAGCCCCAGTGATGTACTGGGCCGTACGCACTACCCACTGCAGTGCCTTGAGTTCAGAGGCCGAGAAATTGCCGTACCAGGCAGTGATGCAACCACCACAAACCGATCGTGGCACTAAGCCCAATGAGCAGTACACGGCCATAAGCAAACAGGAAAACTCTCATACAGAGGCAGCACTCCTAGTGGCCGGGGACTTTAATGCAGAGAAACTTACATCTGTTTTACCAGCATGTTAAATGTGCAACCAGAGGGAAAAAAAAACCTCAAGACCACCTTTATTCCACACACAGAGACGGATACAAAGTTCTCCCTCATCCTCCATTTGGCAAATCTGACCATACTTCTATCCTCCTGATTCTTGCTTACAAGCAAAAACTAAAGCAGGAAGCACCAGTGACTCGGTCAATAAAAAAGTGGTCAGATGAAGCAGATGCTAAACTACAGGACTGTTTTGCTATAACAGACTGGAATATGTTCCGGGATTCTTCTGATGGCATTGAGGAGTACACCACACCAGTCACTGGTTTCATCAATAAGTGTTTTGATGACGTTGTCCCGACTGTGACAGTACATACATACCCCAACCAGAAGTCATGGATTACAGGCAACATCCGCACTGAGCTAAAGGCTAGAGCTGCCACTTTCAAGGAGCGGGACTCTAACCCGGAAGCTTATTAGAAATCCTGCTATGCTCTCCGACAGTGACACGAGCCTACCAGATGCTATGATTCTATGCTCAAATCAAAATCAAATTTTATTTGTCACATACACATGGTTGACAGATAATGCGAGTGTAGCGAAATGCTTGTGCTTCTAGTTCTGACAACGCAGTAATAACCAACAAGTAATCTAACCTAACAATTCACAACAACTACCTTATACACACAAGTGTAAAGGGATGAAGAATATGTACATAAAAATATATGAATGAGAGATGGTACAGAACGGCATAAGCAAGATGCAGTAGATGGTATCGAGTACAGTATATACATATGAGATGAGTAATTTATTTTGAATACATTTACTAAAATGTCTAAAAAAGGTTATGTTGATATAGGACTCGTTTTACTGTGGATATAGATACTTTTGTACCTGTTTCCTCCAGCATCTTCAAAAGGTCCTTTGCTGTTGTTCTGGGAATGATTTGCACTTTTTGCACCAAAGTATGTTCATCTCTAAGAGACAGAACGCGTCTCCTTCCTGAGTGGTATGGCGGCTGCGTGGTCCCATGGTGTTTATACTTGCGTACTATTGTTTGTACAGATGAACATGGTACCTTGAGGCGTTTGTAAATTGCTCTCAAGGATGAACCAGGTCTATTTTTTTTTCTGAGGTCTTGCTGATTTCTTTTGATTTTCCCATGATGTCAAGTAAAGAGGCACTGAGTTTGAAGGTAGGCCTTGAAATACATTAACAGATACACCTCCAAATTATGTCAATTAGCCTATCAGAAGCTTCTAAAGCCATGACATCATTTTCTGGAATTTTCCAAGCTGTTTAAAGGCACAGTCAACTTAGTGTATGCAAACTTCTGACCCACTGGAATTGTGATACAGTGAATTATACGTGAAATAATCTGTCTGTAAACAATTGTTGGAAAAATTACTTGTGTCATGCAGATGTCCTAACCGACTTGCCAAAACTACAGTTTGTTGACAAGAAATTTGTGGAGTGGTTGAAAAATGAGTTTTAATAACCTAAGTGTATGTAAACTTCCGACTTCAACTGTATATCTCACTAGGTCAGGGTTTTTAAGCCTCCATATATCAACTAATTCCAATATATCCATGACATTCATTATTTCCTTAAGTGCATGGGAAGGTGTAATGTGTCTTGATGATTGTATTGCTCTTGTGACCCAATAAAAACAATTGCAAAAAAAAGAAGGAAAAAAAAGAAGGAAAAAAATAATAGTTGCTTATTAGGCTATGCAGTGCCTTCAGAAAGTATTCACACCCCTTGACTTATTCCACATTTTGTTGTGTTACAGGCTGAATTAAACATGGATTATATTTATGTTCTTTCTGACCATTCTACACTCAATATCCCATAATGACAAAGTGAAAACATGTTTTTAGAAATGTTAGCACATTTATTTAAAATGAATTACTGAAAAGATATATTTACATACTAATAAGTATTCACACCCCAGAGTCAATACTTTGTAGAAGCACCTTTGGCAGCGATTACAGCTGTGAGTCTTTCTGGGTAAGTCTCTAAGAGCTTTCCACACCTGGATTGTATAACACTTTCCCATTATTATTTTCAAAATTCTTGAAGCTCTGTCAAATTGGTTTGTGTTTTTTAAATTTGGCCTTGCGTTTTAGGTTATTGTCCTGCTGAAAGGTGAATTCATCGCCCAGTGTCTGATGGAAAGCGGGCTGAACTAGATTTTCCTCTGGGATTTTGCCTGTGCTTATCTCCATTTCGTTTATTTTTTATCCAGAAAAACTCCCCAGTCCTTAATGATTACAAGCATACCCATAACATGACGCAGCCACCACTATGCTCAAAAATATGGAGAGTGTTCATCAGTAATGTGTTGTATTGGATTTTCCCTAAACATAATACTTTGTTTTCAGGACAAAAAGTTCATTGCTTTGCCACATTTTTTGCAGTATTACTTTAGTGCCTTGTTTCAAACAGGATGCATTCTTCGATATTCACTGCTAAAAAAAATAAAGGGAACACTTAAACAACACAATGTAACTCCAAGTCAATCACCCTTCTGTGAAATCAAACTGTCCACTTAGGAAGCAACACTGATTGACAATAAATTTCACATGCTATTGTGAAAACGGAATAGACAACAGGTGGAAATTATAGGCAATTAGCAAGACACCCCCAATAAAGGAGTGGTTCTGCAGGTGGTGACCACAGACCACTTCTCAGTTCCTATGCTTCCTGGCTGATGTTTTGGTCACTTTTGAATGCTGGCGGTGCTTTCACTCTAGTGGTAGCATGAGACAGAGTCTACAACCCACACAAGTGGCTCAGGTAGTGCAGCTCATCCAGGATGGAACATCAATGCGAGCTGTGGCAAGAAGGTTTGCTGTGTCTGTCAGCGTAGTGTCCAGAGCATGGAGGCGCTACCAGGAGACAGGCCAGTACATCAGGAGACGTGGAGGAGGCCGTAGGAGGGCAACAACCCAGCAGCAGGACCGCTACCTGCCTTTGTGCAAGGAGGAGCAGGAGGACCACAGCCAGAGCCCTGCAAAATGACCTCCAGCAGGCCACAAATGTGCATGTGTCTGCTCAAACGGTCAGAAACAGACTCCATGAGGGTGGTGTGAGGGCCCGACATCCACAGGTGGGGGTTGTGCTTACAGCCCAACACCGTGCAGGACGTTTGGCATTTGCCAGAGAACACCAAGATTGGCAAATTCGCCACTGGCGCCCTGTGCTCTTCACAGATGAAAGTAGGTTCACACTGAGCACATGTGACAGACGTGACAGTCTGGAGACGCCGTGGAGAACGTTCTGCTGCCTGCAACATCCTCCAGCATGACCGGTTTGGCGGTGGGTCAGTCATGGTGTGGGGTGGCATTTCTTTGGGGGGTCGCACATCCCTCCATGTGCTCGCCAGAGGTAGCCTGACTGCCATTAGGTACCGAGATGAGATCCTCAGACCCCTTGTGAGACCATATGCTGCTGCGGTTGGCCCTGGGTTCCTCCTAATGCAAGACAATGCTAGACCTCATGTGGCTGGAGTGTGTCAGCAGTTCCTGCAAGAGAAAGGTATTGATACTATGGACTGGCCCGCCTGTTCCCCAGACCTGAATCCAATTGAGCACATCTGGGACATCATGTCTCGCTCCATCCACCAACGCCACGTTGCACCACAGACTGTCCAGGAGTTGGCGGATGCTTTAGTCCAGGTCTGGGAGGAGATCCCTCAGGAGACCATCCGCCACCTATTCAGGAGCATGCCCAGGCGTTGTAGGGAGGTCATACAGGCACGTGGAGGCCACACACACTACTGAGCCTCATTTTGACTTGTTTTAAGGACATTACATCAAAGTTGGATCAACCTGTAGTGTGGTTTTCCACTTCAATTTTGAGTATGACTCCAAATCCAGACCTCCATGTGGTTGATCAATTTGATTTCCATTGATAATTTGTGTGATTTTGTTGTCAGCACATTCAACTATGTAAATAAAAAAGTATTTAATAAAAATATATAATTCATTCAGATCTAGGATGTGTTATTTTAGTGTTCCCTTTATTTTTTTGAGCAGTGTATTTTGTATTCTGTACAGGCTTCATTCTTTTTTCTCTGTCAACTAGCTTAGTATTGTGGAATAACTACAATGTTGTTGATCCATCCTCAATTTTCTCCTATCAAAGCCATTAAACTCTGCAACTGTTTGGCCTCATGGTGAAATCCCTGAGCAGTTTCCTTCCTCTCTGGCAACTGAGTTAGGAAGGATTCCTGTATCTTTGTAGTGACTGGGTGTATTGATACACCATCCAAAGTGTAATGAACAACTTCACCATGCTCAAAGCAAAATTCAATGTCTGTTTTTTTCCCCATTTACCAATAGGTGCCCTTCTTTGTAAGGCACTGGAAAAACCTCCCTGGTCTGTGTTTGAAATTCATTACTCGACTGAGGGACCTTACAGATAATTGAATGTGTGGGGTACAGCAATGAGGTAGTATTTCAAAAAATCATGTTAAACACTATCCATGCAATTATTATGCGACGCAGTTTTGTGACGTTTTTCTTATGGCAAATCAAGTCTGAAATAAGCCTTTTAAAACCTAAAATACATTACAAGTTGGCATTTCTTGCTGTGCAGGAAAATTCTCAGCAGCAAATTAAGATCCTACAGTATCCATAGATTATTCAGTCAATTCCTCCACCCACCATGCACTCTTTAAATAGCCTATCCCTGTGTTGGTGAAGAGCTGTTAAGTTAAAAGGGGACTCGAATTGATGGGATAAACCTGCCTTTTACGAAAGAAAATGGCAAAAAGGAAAGACATTCTCCAGCGATATTTTTATATTTTACTTTCACTGTTGAAAAGCGATATCCCATATATAAATACAGTAAAGTACACACACTAAAGGGTAAAACATTTTTTTTGTGCAAAATATTGTTTTTTAATACAAATTCAAACTTCAAGGAGTAGGGCATTCAGAGTTAGTCTGATGGGAATCTGTGATGTCATTGGCTTCCCCCCTTGCTTGATTCTGTTAAGGTCTCCAGTTTTAAAATGACATAGAATTGCCTGAAAAATGTATAAAATGCTATTTCTTCTCATACCCGCAAATACGATTTAAGCAATGCTTTTACTATAAAGGAGATCTTTCCACCCCTTCTATTGTCCAGGTTAGTCTGTGAATCCACAACCTTCTAGCCCACAGCCCTGTACGCTACCAAAATTCATGCGTTACCACGTAATGCTTACAGGACGAAGAACAGTTCTGGACAGTCCTAGAAGTGAGGGTAAACAGTTGGCATGTTGTCTGCTAAATCAGGCACAGGAGAGCAGGGATGTCTGAGAAGCGTGTTTTAATAAGAAAGTCCACCAACACAGGTATGGCACAATCGAAAAGGTACACCGCCCTCCACAACAAAGAACCCGTACAAACGCAAGGAGGAACAAACAAAGTTCCGACACTCATACGCTTCAGAATCCGTGAACACAAATAACGGTATAATCTAACCGAGCACATCACAATAAAATACTAATCCCGCACAAATTTAGGCAGGCAACAGGTTACAATTATACACACAGAAATTAACGCAAATGAAACCAGGTGTGAAAAAGAACCAAAGACAAAACAAACAGAAAAAGAAAAAGGGATCGGTGATGGCTAGTGGACCAACGACGCCGAGCGCCGCCCGAACAGGGAGAGGAGCTACCTTCGGTAGAAATCGTGACACCTATCCACTTAATGTTTTAATTCATATTTTGGGAATGGGGATGGTAACTCGTTTTTTTCAAGCGTTCAGAGAGGGTGTAGTTAAAATATATGGGCCATCCATTTTCATTTCAGAGAGCTCCGATTTTCTCCAGGTAACTCTTATCATAAATAATGTACACTCCCTAGCTGTGCATCTGTAACACATGAGATTGAGTTCGCAAAACAAATGGCCACTGGATTGATGCAAATAATCAGGATATGCCCATCATTAGCATCGCTGCATTGTTCCTGTTATTATGAGGCATGTCTTACCTTGCTTCAAAATAGCCCATAAGCCAAAATCCCACCCTAGAAATGAGGAGGCAATTTTATAAAGACTCACTCATATGCGTTATCCTGTTGTAATGGTTTTCTTTAAACTATATTTAATAGTCTAGAAGCCAAAGGCATTACCCTAGTTATATTAGCCACCTATGATAGTTGTTGCATCTTTAGATCTTTCAACATTTCAAACGGATATTTCCATATCTTTCCATGAAACCGCTCGCATGTGCAGTGCACATTTTAGACACCCGCAAATGTCATTTTGGTACATTCACGCATATTGCCGTGTGTACATTGTTGCCCTTAAAATGTGAAGAAATAATAGTCACATTTTTAAGCTAAACATTCTGATCCGTTCCATCAGCCTTATTAATTGATACGGCGTATACCACCACTACACTACCTTGACACTCATTGTGGGGATTAAGAAGTGAGTATACCCACCCCTACACCACTGGTTACGATTATGAGATGGAAAGTAACTTATTGCTTTGTACTCCAAGGTATTTAAAGTATTAATTGAGTAGAGCGCAAGCCACCATCCAGGTAGTCTCAGAAAACCAGACCTAGACAACAGCAGTGACTACGTCTGGGATTAGTGATGGACTCTATTGTTAACTTTGAAAAGGGAAGAAAACATATTCCAGGGAGGATCCTCTCCAGACAGACAACTCTCTGGTCCCATGTTTCATGAGCTGAAATAAATGATCCCAGAAATGCACAAAAAACGTATTTTTCTCAAATGGTGTGCACAAATTTGTTTACATCCCTGTTAGTGAGCATTTCTCCTTTGCCAAGAAAATCCATCTTCCTGACAGGTGTGATATATCAAGAAGTTGATTAAACAGCATGATCATTACACGGGTGCACCTTGTGCTGGGAACAATAAAAGGCCACTAAAATGTGAAGTTTTGTCACACAACACAATGCCACAGATGTCTCACGTTTTGAGGGAGTGGGCAACTGGCATGCTGACATCAGGAATGTTAATTTCTCTACCATAAGCCGCCTTCAATGTCATTTTAGAGAATTTGGCAGCACATCCAACCGGCCTCACAATCACAGACCATGTGTAACCATGCCAGCCAAGGACCTCCACATCCGGGTGGGGAAGTGCTGAAGAGTATTTATGTCTGTAATAACACCATTTTGTGGGGGAAAACTCATTCTGATTGGCTGGGCCTGGCTCCCCCGCAGCCATGGGTGGGCCTGGGAGGGAGTTTGGGAAACCCTGTCCTAGGGCAACAAGTGGATAATGAAGTGACGTAGGAATGTGGGCTGTCCCAACTCCGCCCTTTCCTCTATGCCAAACGTATGTTCTTTACATACAGGCGTGTAAGGATCTGTCTAAAGAGACTACCGTCTGGGGAGGTATTACAGAGTACCACAGTATGAGTCATAATACCCATAGAATCTAGTGGTCAAACAGGGAAATGGTTTCAATCGTTTTTCCTACTTCGGTTGGTGGAATTCTTCCTGGCCTCAGTGTTGACTGCAGAATAAATCATATCTCATGGTGATTGTATGTCAAATAAAACCTTGCCAATAGTTGAGATGAGCTGCTATTGCTAGGCTAGTCCCAGATCTGTATATCCACTCACCCACATCTACTAATCATAGACCAGGGGGTCAATCTGAAGTTATTGAAAGGATGAGGGAGAGAGTGCATTCACTATCAGAGTAGGAGTGCTGATCTAGGATCAGGCCCACTCTGTCCATATAATACTCATATTCATTATGATATTTCCTTTTTCAAATTCTTAGTCTGGATTGTTCTCTTGGGTCAAAGTGGACCCTGTATATTCATGAAATATGAAAATGCAAAACAAATATTGCTATACATAGGTTGCACATCCATCACTGCGTCGCGTCATGCCATTGTTATGAACATTCTCGAGCCGCCCTCTGCCGGCTGAGCCAAAGTGGTGCACACAAGTCGTGATAGATGGAGGCTAACGACTGTTTCATCTAAATAACACTATAGTGGCCTGGAAATATGATGACATTGCTTAAGTAGGCAAACAAATTTGTCATCATTATCAAATGGATTGCAATGTTGTCATTAGCTAGCAAGGACCGTATAAAAAATAGCTAACAATGTTAACGTTAGCTAGCTAAAATCGGGTGTACTCACCTCAATCTTAGCCTAACGTTATAATGCATATAAAGTAAATCTGGCGACATCAAAATGATGACAAACGGTTTTCCTACAAATGATTTGCCTCTTTTTTCAATGTCATTGTATTTCCAAGCCACTGTAATGCAAATCATCGCTCATTGACAATGCATTGAGTAGAATGCTCGATCAGTTGGATATGCTTCTCAGATAGAGCTTGCTTGTTCTTGAGAATAGCAATAGATAGCTACCACAGTGATCCCCAGAAGGAAACTTCAGTGCATTATTCATATAGCTTGCTAGTTAGGTTGTTGGCTGTTGTCGTGTCTTTGGTTATGTCGGATTAAGTGATATGACATGCTATTCTCTAAAATAATTTATCCGTAATTAATATTACCTGACAGAGCTAATCATGTAAATGTAATTAACTAGAGAGTCGGGGCACCACAAAATAATATTTAGAGAGCTGTTATCTTCCGAATAAACTCTTAAAGACTTAGTCATATTTTACATCAATAGCAGCCCATATTAATCGTCACCTTAATTCAGTCTCATCTGAAAGTTGTAAATTCTTGGTCATCTGCACAAACCCTGGCTAACAAGTTGAATCAGCAATGCAAAATTGGGTGTAATTATTTATTTACTAAATACCTAACTAATCACACAGAATTACATATGCACATAATTAATCATAACTTGATTACAAATTACGTCATAAAGGAAAACGTCCCTAGCGGCGGAACAGATATGACAGCTGGTTACACAAAAGAAAAGGGCTGGGTTTGAGTGAAAGAGCAGGAAGACTGAGGGACACAGGGAGAAGCTGTGCTATCGTAAATACAGTATCTTATGCATTCTAAATTACCGCCCATTTGGAAAAGGAAAATGCAATAAATATTTACTCTGAGCTGCGCTTCGGTAGGTTGGTGGTAGATGGAAGGCCGTGTTGCCAAACCGAGTCCTTTGTCCTTTGAAGAATGTCTCTGGTGGTAAATTGGATACGTTGTAGTAACTTCGTTGTGTGGTAGACGGGATACTCTGTCTGTTCCTTCCTAACCTGTGTTTGCAGCTGCTGTTGCTAACTCAACGGCTAGGAGGTATCACTTCTGTATTGAATAAGAGTTTAAAGTTCATACCATTCGCAACCAAAGCCCACGCCGATGTTGGCTTCGTTCTGTAGTTATTATCTGAACCATTCTGACATCGGACCGTCGTCCTCACATCCTCGGAACAGGAGGTTATATTGTCATCAAGGCTTTATATAGGAAGGGAGAGGAGGGCGTGTTTGAAAAGTTTTATAGCCCATGTCCCTTCACAGGGGTGGGCCACTGATTGACCTTATGAAAAACCAAATCTCACATTTTAGAAGCTAAAATCACATTTCATCCCATCACAAATAATTTCATATTCAAACATTTAAATTGAACAACAATTCCATGTGAATACGATAACTCTGACGTGTAGACTTTACACTGTAGAGTTTATGTCATCTTATCATTGATGAGAATGTCTCAGATGACAACCGAACTGACATCATATTCATTAAGTAACCCTGCATATGTTCAATTGGTCGGATGACCAGAATATAGTTCATTTCCCCCCACCTTCTGACGTTCCCAGAATCTCTATGTTAACCAAGGGGTTTTGCAAATGTAACATCAGTAGGGTAGAGAGAGGAAAATGGGGGGAAGAGGTATTTATGACTGTCATAAACCTAACCCCAGGCCAACATCATGACACTGTGCTATAAATTATATAACAATTCTAGCTAAATGTTTCATTGCACCTTCCAATTGTGAAATTACAAGACAAAAAGGACACTTACATAAACTGTTCCTCTGTGTCATTTTGGTTGTGAAGGTAACGTAGCTCGCTAGCTAGCTAATCTCATTCCTAGAGACTTCCTCCCAAATGTGCACTCCATGGGGGTCTAGAATATATTACAAAGTAAACGCATGACTTGTGTTTTGGGTCACCACACATCCCGCTTGGATGCATTTAAGATGCATTAATTTGTATCCATGAAAGTTCCCAGGTGGGCTCAGTTGATCAAGGGATAATGCTGTCAAGGAGGTCCGTCTGTAGAGCCTTAGAGAGCTTCTCCGTGATGTACGTGAACGAATGACACCACCGTCTATATTGCTCAATGACACTAACATCCCCCAGTGCCTCAAACCGAGGAGAAAATAAAAGTTGATCAACTCAAGCAAAGCAGACATAATGTCAACCTTTGCATGAGAGGAAGCCAAGCTTGCAAAGTAGCCTATGATAACATTTCTGCATAATACAGGCATAGGCTATTTCTCACAATAACGTGGATTATTTCGTAATAACTACATCTTTCTCGTTATAAAGTGATCTTTCTCATTATAAAGTGATCTTATCTCATAATAATGATGTAAACCCTTTTTTTCAGAGGGGCAGCAATATGCCACTGTACCAGATACACACAGAGAACAAGAGAATTGCATTCATTAATGGTGATGGCACTTTGACCAGACTGATGTTATTTTGAGGTTTGCGGCACATAAACAACGTTTGAGAGTTAATATTTTGGAAAACAAGTGAGTCTTTGATACTTTGTCATGCCTGCGCAGTAAATTACCAAAAAAAAAAATTTTTTTTTTCCTAGCTGAGGAGTCTCCAGTGCGGTCAGGAAGGCATCCATTCATCCTGAGCCGGAGCATTGTGTTGACTCCTCTCCAGACTCCTCTCCAGTCTCAGTAGTGTCAGTAACATAGTGGTCCCCTGTGGCCTGCCTCAACCAACATAGAGCTTGCTGCCTCTGATACAGAACTATTTGGATCGGTCCAACGTGACTATTCCTGGAGAGCCAGTATAAAAAGTCACAGTTCAACATGACACCAGTGGAGGGAAGGGATGAGAATGAAGGTACAGCAGTCCTTCATGGATGGGCAGCTTTGATGAGGGTGCGGGCCACAAAAAAATCTGAACTCATCATGAAAAGTCGCAGTTGCTCGCTGGTCTGCCTACCCACGTGTCTAGTTATCCAGCTACGAAAAAAAAAAACTGTCTAAGTGAATATAAGCTGCTTGAAAGTGAAATCTATATCAACAATGTTTTAAACACACTAGTTTTTTGGGGAAATAGCTGTTAATGTAATCAGACAGCCATTGAAATGTTTCAACAGTTTCACAGTACAATAACTTTAAAAAATACATTTTTCCCAATTTCGTGATAACCAATTGTTACAGTCTTGTCCCATTGCTGCAAGTCCCGTACGGACTCGGGAGAGGTCAAGTTCGAAAGCCAAGTGTCCTCCGAAACACGACCCTGCCAAGCCGCACCAATGTGCTGGAGGAAACACCGTTCAACTGGCGACGGTGTCAGCGTGCATGCGCCAGGCCTGCCACGGCCTGTTTTTAACAAATTTCTATCAGCATGTTAAATGTGCAACCGGAGGGAATGTGCAACCTTTACTGCACACACAGAGACATGTACAAAGCTCTCCCTCGCTCTCCATTTGGCACATTTGACCATAATTCTATCCTCCTGATTCCTGCTTGCTAGCAAAAATTAAAGCAGGAAGCACCAGTGACTCGGTCAATAAAGAAGTGGTCAGATGAAGCAGATGCTAAACTGCAGGATGGTTTTGCTAGCACAGACTGAAATATGTTACGTGATTCGTCCTATGGCATTGAGGAGAACACCACATCAGTCACTGGTTTCATCAATAAGTGCATCGATGATGTCGTCCCCACAGTGACCGTACATACAGTTGAAGTTGAGTGTTTACATACACCAAATACATTTAAACTCCGTTTTTCACAATTCCTGACGTTTAATCCTAGTAAAAATCCCCTGTTTTAGGTCAGTTAGGATCACCACTTTATTTTAAGAATGTGAAATGTCAGAATAATAGTAGGGAGAATGATTTATTTCAGCTTTTACTTCTTTCATCACATTCCCAGTGGGTCAGAAGTTTACATACACTCAATTAGTATTTGATAGCATTGCCTTTAAAATGTTTAGCTTGGGTCAAACGTTTCGGGTAGCCTTCCACAAGCTTCCTACAATAAGTTGGGTGAATTTTGGCCCATTCCTCCTGACAGAGCTGGTGAAACTGAGTCCTTGCTCACACACGCTTTTTCAGTTCTGCCCACAAATCTTATATGGGATTGAGGTCAGGGCTTTGTGATGGCCACTCCAATACCTTGACTTTGTTGTCTTTAAGCCATTTTGCCACAACTTTGGAAGTATGCTTGGGGTCATTGTCCATTTGGAAGACCCATTTGCGACCAAGCTTTAACTTCCTGACTGATGTCTTGAGATGTTGCTTCAATATATCCACATAATTTTCCTCCCTCATGATGCCATCTATTTTGTAAAGTGCACCAGTCCCTTGTGCAGCAAAGCACTGCCACAACATAATGCTGCCACCCCCGTGCTTCTCGGTTGGGATGGTGTTCTTCGGCTTGCAAGCCTCCCCCATTTTCCTCCAAATTTAACTATGGTCATTATGGCCAAACAGTTCTATTTTTGTTTCATCAGACCAGAGGACATTTCCCCAAAAAGTATGATCTTTGTCCCCAAGTGCAGTTGAAAACCGTAGTCTGGCTTTTTTTATGACGGTTTTGGACGTCTTCCTTGCTGAGCGGCCTTTCAGGTTATGTCGATATAGGACTAATTTTACTGTGGATATAGATACTTTTGTACCTGTTTCCTCCAGCATCTTCACAAGGTCCTTTGCTGTTGTTCTGGGATTGATTTGCATTTTTTGCACCAAAGTATGTTCATCTCTAGGAGACAGAACACGTCTCCTTCCTGAGCGGTATGACGGCTGCGTGGTCCCATTGTGTTTATACTTCAGTACTATTGTTTGCACTTTTCGCACCAAAGTACGTTCACCTCTAGGAGACAGAAGAGTTTGAAGGTAAGCCTTGAAATACATCCACTGGTACACCTCCAATTGACTCAAAGGATGTCAATTAGCCTATCAGAAGCTTCTAAAGCCATGACATCATTTTCTGGAATTTTCCAAGCTGTTTAAAGACACAGTAAACGTAGTGTATGTAAACTTCTGACTCACTGCAATTGCGATACAGTGAATTATAAGTGAAATAATCTGTCTGTAAACAATAGTTGGAAAAATGACTTGTGTCATGCACAAAGTAGATGTCCTAACCGATTTGTTAACAAGAAATTTGTGGAGTGGTTGAAAAACAAGTTTTAATGACTCCAACCTAAGTGTATGTAAACTTCCGACTTCAACTGTACATACCCCAACCAGAAGCTATGGATTACAGGCAACATCCGCACTGAGCTAAAGGCTAGAACTGCCGCTTTCAAGGAGCAAGACTCTAACCCGGAATTTTATAAGAAATCCTGCTATGCCCCCGATGAACCATCAAACAGGCAAAGTGTCAATACAGGACTAAGATCGAATCGTACTACACTGGCTCCGATGCTTGTCGGATGTGGCAGGGCTTGCAAACCATTACAGACTACAAAGGGAAGCACAGCCGAAAGCTGTCCAGTGACACAAGCCTACCAGACCTACTTCTATGCTAACTTCGAGGCAAATAACACTGAAACATGGATGAGAGCACCAACTGTTCCAGACGATTGTGTTATCACGCTCTCCGCAGCCGATGTGAGTAAGACATTTAAACAGGTCAACATTCACAAGGCCGCAGGGCCAGATGGATTACCAGGACATGTACTGCGAACATGCACTGACCAACTGGCAGGTGTCTTCACTGACATTTTCAACCTGGGCGGCAGGTAGCCTTTTGGTTAGAGCGTTGGGCCAGTATCCGAAAGGTTGCTAGATCGAATCCCGAGCTGACAAGGTAAAAATCTGTTGCTCTGCCCCTGAACAAGGCAGTTAACCCACTGTTGCTAGGCCTTCATTGTAAATAAGAATTTGTTCTTAACTGACTTGCCTAGTTAAATAAAGGTAAATAAAAAATAAAAAAACTCTCCTTGTCCGAGTCTGTAATACCAACATGTTTTTAGCATACCACCATAGTCCCTGTGCCCAAGAACACTAAGGTAACCTGCCTAAATGACTACCGACCCGTAGCACTCATGTCTGTATCCATGAAGTGCTTTGAAAGGCTGCATGGCTCACATCAATATCATTATCCCAGAAACCCTAGGCCGACTCCAATTTACATACCGCCCTAACAGATCCACAGATGATGCAATCTCTATTGCACTCCACACTGCCCTTTCCCACCTGGACAAAATAAACACCTATGTGAGAATGCTGTTCATTGACTACAGCTCAGCGTTCAACACCATAGTGCCATCAAATCTCATCAATAAGCTAAGACAAAACCTATTTGGCATGGGTCCTCAGATCCTCAAAAGGTTCTACAGTTGCACCATTGAGAGCATCCTGATTGGTTGCACTGCCTGGTATGGCAACTGCTCGGCCTCCGACCGCAAGACACTAGAGAGGGTAGTGCGTACAGCCCAGTACATCAATGGCGCCAAGCTTCCTGCCATCCAGGACCTCTATACCAGGCGGTGTCAGGGGAAGGCCCTAAAAATGGTCAAAGACTCCAGCCACCCTAGTCATAGACTGTTCTCTCTGCTACCGCACGGCAAACGGTACCAGAGTGCCAAATCTAGGTCTAAGAGGCTTCTAAACAACTTCTACCCCCAAGCCATAAGACTCCTGAACATCTAATCAAATGGCTACCCAGAATATTTTCATTGCCCCCCTCTTTTACACTGCTGCTACTCTCTGTTATTATCTATGGATGATAACTTTAATAACTATACCTACATGTACATATTACCTCAATTACCTTGACTAACCGGTGCCCCCGCACATTGACTCTGTACCGGTACCCCCTGTATATAGTCTCATTATTGTTATTTTACTTCTGCTCTTTAACTAATTGTTACTTTTATTTCTTATTCTTATTCATTTTTAAACTGCATTGTTGATTAGGTGCTTGGAAGTAAGAATTTCGGCGCATGTGACTAATAAAATTTGATTTGAAGAGTCGCTAGAGCACGATGGGACAAGGACAACCCGGCCGGACAAACCCTCCCCCTAACCCGGACGACGTTGGGCCAATTGTACGTCGCCTCATGGGTCTTCCAGTCACGGCTGACTGCGACACAGCCCGGGATTAAACTTTGATCTGTAGTGATACCTCAAGCACTGCCATGCCTGAGACTGCTGCACCACTCGGGAGGCCACAGTACAATAACTTTACAGTACAAATGGGCTTGAAATGATGTGAACAGATTTGAGTCAGATGTTATAAGATGTGAGATTATGTTTTTAGTTTAATTTTCTAATTACACATTATTATATCATAAAAGGACTACGATAAAAACAGGCTATATAAATACATTTGATTTGATTTGATTTGGTCTGCTGAGCGCAAACTTGCACAGTTGTGAAAATTCTGTCCAACTTCTAGCGTGCGTTTACTGTGAACACAGAGGCTGTACCCGCTTTAAGTTACAGTTTTAACAGTGGCCAAGTAGGCTACTGTGGCTATTTGATCACAATGGAGGCCTACCAGAATGGCCTACCATCCAAAACAATGGAGTAAATGCACCCCATAACATTTTAACATGGAAATAGCTGTTCTATCATTCAGCCAACAGTAGCAGCCAATGTGCTGTGTTCAATGTAGGCCTACTTTCCATGAGAATTAAAAAAAAAAACATGCAGGGCTTGACATTAACCTGTTTATCCACTTTCCTTCAGACAAAGAGGTGACTGAAAATGTTGTTGTGTTGTTTGATGCAAGAAACTGCATTATTATTATAAAATGCATTATTATTATAAAATGCATTATTATTATAAAATGCATTATTATTATAAAATGCATTATTATTCCCATACAATTATTACAGAGAATCAGACAAATTATGCTACCCTCGCAAAGGATATGAACAAAATGTACACACGTGGCTACATACAGCCATTGCTTTTTTTAAAATTGAACCTTTATTTAAACTAGGCAAATCAGTTAAGAACAAATTCTTATTTACAATGACGGCCTACCCCAGACGACGCTGGGCCAATTGTGCACCGCACTATGGGACTCCCAAACGCGGCCGGGTGTGATACAGCCTGGAATCGAACCAGGGACTGTAGTGACGCCTCTTGCACTGAGATGCAATGCCTAGGCCACTGCGCCACTCAGGAGCTCACTTGATCTCAAAGCAAGTGCAAATCTCACGGTATGTACTTTGGTGTATCTTTATTTTATGGCTGCTACATTACTGCAGACACGGTAATCTGAGCCATCCGATTGGCCAGCAGTGCACTTGATTTGCTCTCCTGGCTAGCCGGGAAGGCAGAGTTGTACCTTCAGACACTTGAAATGGTTCAAAATGGCAACAGTTTCCTACCTGGCATGCAGGGAAGCTGAATCGGGTGTACCTACCACCAACAGCAAGAGACAACAACAACAACAAAATAGGAACACAATGCTTTGTTGGATTTTTCACAGAAATGCCCTGGAGATCGATCAGTTGGAAACCACTGCTCTAGAATGTTGAGTGAAGTTCAATCTTGTGCTTCTCTCTGTGGGCTAATATTTATTATGCAAGGCAGGGGACTGCCGGGGAGCTACTGTGCATTGGTAGCAAAGCAAATCTGGAATCCCACTCTTTCTTTTTAACAAAGCCCAAAACTGCTTTCAAAACTGTTTTCCTGCAATTGCATTAAGAATTGTTGTGCATTGAGTGCTTGTCAGAATTCATGTTTTTGTTTTAGTGACAACATGACATGGCAAAAATAGTAGCCCTGGAAAGTTACATCCTGAGTGATGAAGTATAGGCTTTGAATGACTGTGCCATCAGCTACAGAAGGGCTGGGCTACACACCACCGTTTGAGTTGAGCGCCGCTGCTGTGGTGCTCATTACAGACTATTTCATTCCCTTCACCGGAACAGCCGAGTGTCATCAACACTCATTATCGTCAGATCAGCGCACGCAGAGAAAATAAAAACATTTGGGAATATATTTCATAGAACAGACATGCTTCTGTCACCTCCAAACACCTCCAGCTGGAAAATCAGGTGACCGTAAGCAGAGGAATCTGTCTCTCTCTCTGGACATGTGGGAAGGGAAAATAAAAGGACTTTGCGGAGCACAGATTTGATTCCACCAATGCCTGTCCTGTCATGTACGTCTATATCAATGTCATTCACGTTGACAACAACTCAAATACAATAACCCCCGGCCCCTTATTTGTGGAGCATCTCTGTACCATCGAGGGGGTTAACCCTAAACTGAGCCACCACCCCATCAAAGGTACAGACTGTGACAGCGGGATGTGTAACAAACCTAAATAGTTCCTCTTTAGGGTCCATGGGGGGAATGAATAATAGGGTGGACCGTTTGTTCCTGAACCTACATTGTTGGGGCCAGGGCTTTGATTCTGACATGGTGAGACGCATAATGTGTTTCCCTGTTCGGCCGGTAATGGTTCCCAGGTTGGATTTTGATTGGCTGTCATTACGTCAGGTAATCACAATAAGGCTTGCATTAAGACGCTTTCGGTCTGGAGCTATTAGATGGCTAAATGACTTTCTCTGTGGTTGGTGGGGCATCTGTGTTTTTACAGTTGCCGATAGAATACTCTGTAGGGGGAACTTGTCCCTTACGACAAAGAACAAGACCATCAGCTGACAAAGGCATAATTCTAAAAGGCCTTAAATAAGGCCTGAAGCGGAGAAAACATACACTGCCGTTCAAAAGTTTGGGGTCACTTCACATGTTCACATGTTGTAAATGACTATTGTAGCTGGAAATGGCAGATTTTTTAAATGGAATATCTATATAGGCATACAGAGCCCATTATCAGCAACCATCACTCCTGTGTTCCAATGGCACATTGTGTTAGCTAATCCAAGTTATAATTTAAAAAGTCTAATTGATCATTAGAAAACCCTTGTGCAATTATGTTAGCACAGGTGAAAACTGTTGTTCTGATTAAAGAAGCAATAAAACTGGCCTTCTTTAGACTAGTTGAGTATCTGGAGCATCAGCATTTGTGAGTTCGATTACAGGCTCAAAATGTCCAGAAACAAAGAACTTTCTCCTGAAACTCGTCAGTCTATTCTTGTTCTGAAAAATGATGGCTATTCCATGTGAGAAATTGCCAAGAAACTGTCCAGTGTCTGTGTTATTTTTCCCATCTTAATCTTTTATTTTATTGGCCAGTCTGAGATATGGCTTTTTCTTTGTAACTATGCATAGAAGGCCAGCATCCCAGAGTCGCCGATTCACTGTTGACTTTGAGACTGGTGTTTTGAGGCGCAGTGTTGTATTTTGAGACAGGCTTGAATGACCTAAGTAGCCAATAGGTAGAATAATTTGTCTGATTCTCTGGTATGGGAATAATAATAATGCATTTTGTTTTTTAAAGTGGTTTCTTGCATCAAACGACACAACATTTTCAGTCACCTCCTTGTCTGAAGGACAAGTGGATGAACAGGTTATTGTCAAGCTCTGCATGTTTTTTTCTTCTTCAAAAGTCTCATGGAATGTAGGCCTAAATTGAACACCACACATTGGCTGCTACTGTAGACTGAATGATAGAACAGCTATTTCCAAGTTACATTTTATGGGTGCGTTTTCGCCATAGTTTTTTTTATGGTAGGCCACTCTGGCAGGCTTACATTATGCTCAAATAGCCACAGTAGCCTTCTTAGCCACTGTTAAAATTGTATTTCATTTTTAAAATCGTAGTCCTTTTATGATATATAATGTAATTAGAAAATGAAACTAAAAAAATAATCTCACATTTTATAACATCTTATAACATCTGACTCAAATCTGTTCACATCATTTCAAGCTCATTTCCACTGTGAAACTGTTGAAACATTTAAAAGGCTGTCTGATGACATTAACAGGTACTTCCCTAAAAAGCCAGTGTGTTTAAAACATTGTTGATATACAGTGGGGCAAAAAAGTATTTAGTCAGCCACCAATTGTGCAAGTTCTCCCACTTAAAAAGATGAGAGAGGCCTGTAATTTTCATCATAGGTACACTTTAACTATGACAGACAAAATGGAGAACAAAAATCCAGAAAATCACATTGTAGGATTTTTTATGAATTTATTTGCAAATTATGGTGGAAAATAAGTATTTGGTCACCTACAAACAAGCAAGATTTCTGGCTCTCACAGACCTGTAACTTCTTCTTTATGAGGCTCCTCTGTCCTCCACTCGTTACCTGTATTAACGGCACCTGTTTGAACTTGTTATCAGTATAAAAGACACCTGTCCACAACCTCAAACAGTCACACTCCAAACTCCACTATGGCCAAGACCAAAGAGCTGTCAAAGGACACCAGAAACAAAATTGTAGACCTGCACCAGGCTGGGAAGACTGAATCTGCAATAGGTAAGCAGCTTGGTTTGAAGAAATCAACTGTGGGAGCATTTATTAGGAAATGGAAGACATACAAGACCACTGATAATCTCCCTCGATCTGGGGCTCCACGCAAGATCTCACCCCGTGGGGTCAAAATGATCACAAGAACGGTGAGCAAAAATCCCAGAACCACACGGGGGGACCTAGTGAATGACCTGCAGAGAGCTGGGACCAAAGTAACAAAGCCTACCACCAGTAACACACTACGCCGCCAGGGACTCAAATCCTGCAGTGCTAGACATGTCCCCCTGCTTAAGCCAGTACATGTCAAGGCCCGTCTGAAGTTTGCTAGAGAGCATTTGGATGATCCAGAAGAAGATTGGGAGAATGTCATATGGTCAGATGAAACCAAAATATAACTTTTTGGTAAAAACTAAACTCGTCGTGTTTGGAGGACAAAGAATGCTGAGTTGCATCCAAAGAACACCATACCTACTGTGAAGCATGGGGGTGGAAACATCATGCTTTGGGGCTGTTTTTCTGCAAAGGGACCAGGACGACTGATCCGTGTAAAGGAAAGAATGAATGGGGCCATGTATGGTGAGATTTTGAGTGAAAACCTCCTTCCATCAGCAAGGGCATTGAAGATGAAACTTGGCTGGGTCTTTCAGCATGACAATGATCCCAAACACACTGCCCGGGCAACGAAGGAGTGGCTTCGTAAGAAGCATTTCAAGGTCCTGGAGTGGCCTAGCTAGTCTCCAGATCTCAACCCCTTAGAAAATCTTTGGAGGCAGTTGAAAGTCTGTGTTGCCCAGCAACAGCCCCAAAAACATCATTGCTCTAGAGGAGATCTGCATGGAGGAATGGGACAAAATACCAGCAACAGTGTGTGAAAACCTTGTTACAGAAAACGTTTGACCTCTGTTATATACACTTTGTTGGCAATGACAAAGTATTGAGATAAACCTTTGTTATTGACCAAATACTTATTTTCCACCATAATTTGCAAATAAATTCATTAAAAATCCTACAATGTGATTTTCTGGATTTTTTTGTAATCATTAAGGACTGGGGAGTTATTCTGGATAAAAAAGAAACAGAATGGAGATAAGCACAGGCAAAATCCTAGAGGAAAATCTGGTTCAGCCTGCTTTCCATTTGACACTGGGCGATGAATTCACCTTTCAGCATGACAATAACCTAAAACACAAGGCCAAATCGACATTGGAGTTGCTTACCAAGAAGACTCAAATCTACTTGAAAATCTATGGCAAGACCTGAAAATGGTTATCTAACAATAATCAACAACCAATTTGACAGAGCTTCAAGAATTTTGAAAAGAATAATGGGCAAATGTTGCACAATCCAGGTGTGGAAAGCTCTTAGAGCCTTATCCAGAAAGACTCACAGCTGTAATCACTGCCAAAGGTGCTTCTACAAAGTATTGACTCAGGGGTGTGAATACTTATAGTATGTAAATATGTTTTTTCAGTAATTAATTTAAATAAATGTGCTAACATTTCAACAAAAAAAAAATAACTTTGTCATTATGGGATATTGAGTGTAGAATGGTCAGAAAGAACATAAATATAATCCATGTTTAATTCAGCCTGTAACACAACAAAATGTGGAATAAGTCAAGGGGTGTGAATACTTTCTGAAGGCACTGCATAGCCTAATAAGCAACTATTCTTTTTTTCCTTCTTTTTTTTCCTTCTTTTTTTTTATAATTGTTTTTATTGGGTCACAAGAGCAATACAATCCTCAAGACACATTACACTTTCCCATGCACTTAAGGAAATAGTGAATGTCATGGATATAGTAGATATAACTTTAAATCAGCTTACAGTATATCCACTTACAGTTTTTCCGTAGCTGGATAAGTCAGCGATGGTCAATTAGTAGTATTGCCCTTTCTTGGGAACTCAGTCAGGGTCTCAACTTACAGTTGTGAGTTAGAATAGTAGAAAACACTAGGTGCAACTTCGAAATGTGGTTGCACATCAGCAGCATTGTTTTACAACCGGAGTTTCAAGCAACAGAGCTCTTAAAAGGGCGAAAACATACAGTACTTTGTTATAGAAACTACACACATCTAAATTTGAGTGAAAAATTATTATTTATAATAAAATAATAACAATTGAAACAGGTTTCCCTCAAGAGTTTCCCTGTATTTAGCACCATCCATCATTCCGGCAAATCTGACCAGTTTCCCAGTCCCTGCCGATGAAAAACAACCCCACATGATGCTGCCACCACCATGCTTCACTATGGGGATGGTGTTCTCGGGGTGATGAGAGGTGTTGGGTTTGCGCCAGACATAGTGAGTACCTCCTTCCATACGTTTGGGGAGTCTCCAAAATGCCTTTTGGTGAACACCAAACGTGTTTGCTTATTTTTTTACTATAAGCAATGGCTTTTTTCTGGCCACTCTTCCGTAGAGCCCAGCTCTGCGGAGAGTACGGCTTAAAGTGGTCCTATGGACAGATACTCTAATCTCCGCTGTGGAACTTTGCAGCTCCTTCAGGGCTATCTTTGGTCTCTTTGTTGCCTCTCTGATTAATGCCCTCCTTGCCTGGTCCATGTGTTTTGGTGGGCGGCCCTCTCTTGGCAGGTTTGTTGTGATGCCACATTCTTTCCATGTTTTAATAATGGATTTAATGGTGCTCCGGGGGTTTTCAAAGTTTCTGATATTTTTTATAACCCAACCCTGATCTGTACTTCTCCCCAACTTTGTCCCTGACCTGTTTGGAGAGCTCCTTGGTCTTCATAGTGCCGCTTGCTTGGTGGTGGCCTTTGCTAGTGGTGTTGCAGACTCTGGGGCCTTTCAGAACAGGTGTATATATACTGAGATCATGTGACAGATCATGTGACACTTAAAGTCCACCTGTATGCAATCTAACTAATTATGTGACTTCTGAAGGTAATTTGTTGTGCCAGATTTTATTTAGGGGCTTCTTAGCAAAGGGGGTGAATACATATGCACACACCAATTTTCCGTTTTTAATTTGTAAGACATTTTTTAAACAAGTAATTTTTTTCATTTCACTTCACCAATTTGTACTATTTTGTGTATGTCCATTACATGAAATCCAAATAAAACATCAATTTAAATTACAGGTTGTAATGCAAAAAAATAGGAAAAATCAACAAGGGGGATGAATACTTTTGCAAGGCACTGTATATTGCTGATAACACATCTGATAATATAGACCATGCATGGTCCAATATGTGAAAATAATGTCAACCATTTTTACCAATATGTTATTGGGCCCATTTCTGGAGAGTAGGTTGTCTGTTAAAAAAGTCCCCAGAATTGAGCTCCTCAGTCCTTCTACATAACAATTCTGTATAAAATGATTATCATTCCCTAAAAGCATGATGGTCATGACTTTCTTACATGAAAGAGGAGGTTAACTTGGCCCCAGTCAATCGACCTGAGATCAACGTAAGTTTCAGTCTTGGGATTTTTGTTTCCTTTTATCCCCTGGACTCTAGAAGTCTGTTATACTCAGCTCTCTGCCATTTGGCTAGAAGATCATCTTAGGGTCTCTCACACGCACACACATATTACTCAAGATAATGGTGAGTACATTTCCCGGCAGAGAACAGGAAGAGTAGATTCATTGGTTCTAATAACCCTCCAGGCTGGCTTCAGGACAAGGACTGTGTCCCAAATGGCACCCTATGGGCCCATAGGGCTCTGGTCAAAAGTAGTACACTACATAAGGAATGGGATGCCATTTGGGACACAACCCAGGAATGTCTTTGGAGACATTACCTTTTGGAAACTCTCCCATTTCTCCTATATTGACTCTGGACAGGACCAGTCCTGATCCATCCTAAACTTCTTGGCTTGTTTGTTGATAGAGAATAACTCACAATTTTAATATCCAGAACATTGTCTCCTCTTAGAGGCCGTCATCATTAACATTATCACCCCACCCACTCATCTCCCCAGGCCCCGTTTAGGGCTGGCTAGTGGCTAGTTCTGTCTACCTCAGAGCTCTCTCTCACAGACTGTCTGCTAAGGGGGATTATGGTCTGGGTCTACCAGAGCTAATTCTCATCAGTTCAAATAGACAGACAACCCTGGCCTGGTATTTGTGGTGGGAAGTGGGCATGAATATATATATATATATAAATAAATAAAAGAGTGAGAGGTTTTTATTTTATTAGGATCCTCATTAGCGACAGCTAGTCTTACTGGGGTCCAACACATAACGAAAAATACAGACAAAAGATTTTACAAACATTAACATGTAGTGTGTTTGTTCATCTATCAATTACACATACATGTCAGTACACACACAAAAAGGTCACATGGGAGAGACGTTGTGCCGTGAGGTGCTGCTTTATTTGTATTTTTAAACCAGGTTTGCTGTTCACTTGCGCTGTGGCTCTGAATAACATGTACATTTCATAGAATTTGTTCTGGACCTGGGGACTGTAAAAAGACCCCTGGTGGCATGTCTGGTGGGGTAAGTGTGTGTGCCAGTTCCGTGTGTAAGTTGACTATGCAAACAATCCAGAATTTCCAACACATGAATATAAAAACAAGAAGCAATGCAGTCAGTCTTTCCTCAACTTTTAGCCAAGAGTCTGGCATGCATAGCATTGATATTAGCCGCTCTGTCCTGGGCCAGCAGCAGCTTAACTAGGGCATTCTTTGCAGCACTTAACCATATGGCTGGACAATAATCAAGATAGGATCAAAATAGTTTGTGGAGTGGGGTGTGAAAAAGAAAAAGAAGAGCAGCTCTTTATCACGGACAGACCTCTCTCGCTTTACAACAATTGAATCAATATAATTTGGACCATGACAGTGAGAAAAGAGAGAAAATAGAGAGGGGGAGTCTTGTTGACTATGCAGGTCCCAAGGCTGGTTGGCTGTGATCTCACCACCATAACCACATCCCAGCACTGATCTCCCAGATGATTGGCTAAAAATCAGGCTTTCTGGGAGTGATCGATATCTCTCACCGAATCCGAGCGTGGTGGTAGTAGGGTGTGTGTTTGTGCGTGCCGCTACGGACAACAAAACATACTGCTCATACTGCCTTTGCATGTTCAATAAGAAATGCAAATAACCATTAAATATATTTTTCAACATTCAGAAAGTATTCACGCCCCTTGACTTTTTCCACAATTTGTGTGTTAGAGTGGGATTTAAACTTATTTTAAAAAAAATTGTCAACGATCCACACAATTCTCTAAGGTCAAAGTGTAAGAAAAATTAACATTAGTAAAGAATTTATGAAAAATAAAACAATTCCCATTTGACATTAAGCTATTGTGTGTAGGCCAGTGACAAAGAAACATTTGAAATTCGGCTGTAACAACAAAATGTGTAAAAAGTCAAGGGTTGTGAATGCTTTCTAAATGCACTGTATATTTAAGCCAATATGGCCAATATACCACGGTGCCTTATTGCTATTATAAACTGGTTATCAACGTAATTAGAGCAGTAAAAATGCATGTTTTGTCATACTCAAGGTATACGGTCTGATATACCACAGCTGTCAGCCAATCAGCATTCAGGGCTCTAACCACCCAGTTTGTAATGAAAAATATATTGAGGTCTCCAAAATAAATACACACGAGTGCAACAATAGTTTTTTGTAATTACTTTTTATTCACGGTGAATGAAAGTGTTGGCTTTGAAGGCTTTGTTTGGACATTAGGGTAGAGGTGAGATTGTTCTTCTGGAAGTCAGAGGGTAGGCACAAGTTGGACGGTTGAAAGGACTGAGGTACCTTGAAGGGTGTGGCAGAGCATGTCAGTCTATGTGATCACAGTGGGGCCCGTGCGGCCGGTCTTCTCGTGGAGCCCAGAGATCTTCAGTGCAATCTCCACCAGAGGTTTCAGCATGACCTGAGGAAGACAGTCAACCTTAGATTACAGCCCCTTACCATAACCCCTTCCCCGTTACAGTCTTAACAAAGAACTCCACCTGGCCCTCGAGTAGGCCAAGCATCTGCAATATTGCGTTCACTTGTGAGCAAGGTGAAGGAGCCGAAATTAATCCGTTTCAGAGGGCCTCTTTATCCAAAACGATTATCAGGGAGTTTCTTCCCCTTCTGCCAGTCTGCCTTTCTTACGCTGTCATTCTCCCTCCTGCCGAGAACACTTGATGAAGTGTCAAATCTCTACTTTTTTTATTTTCTTTTCCCCATAGTTCCTTCCCCCCACTTCTTCCTGGCCCTGATATCAACAATGACTAAACTCTTAGCCAAACATTCCCTCTCAAGTCAACTAGGAATTCTGGAAGGCACGGTTGTTGGACCTGACGACCCAACGTGTCAAGGGAAATGGTTAAGTCGGACATCAGAGATGAACTCAGGTGTGCCTCAAGGATCAATTTGAGTTTATTGTCTATAATCAACAGCATTGGGAGACAGATTGAGACAGCTGATGTACATTTTTACACAGATGACACTGTTCTCTTGTCAAGTGGCAGTAGTTTGACTGGCTTTTGAGAAAGCTCAAAAACAGCTTTTTAAACATCATTCAACAGAATCTGTACGATTTGAAGCTTGTTCTGAATTCCTCTAAAAACAAAATGCATGGTATTTTCCAATGCTAAACACTTTGAAAACCATGGTCATGACTACCTTGGCAGGGCAGTCCATAAGAGCAAGTTAAAGCCTACAAATATCTGGGAGTTTGGGTGGATGAGAAGTTGAGCTTCCACCACCCTTGTAGAAAACCATGTCGGGAAACTCAAGCTGCGTGTAGAATTTTATTAGCGGCACAAAGCTCGTTTTCGTTCCCTTTGCCACCGAAGTTGATTCGTTGTACTTTGCTCTCCGTGTTGGACTATGGTGATACTATTTATGTGCAATCCTCAAGCTCTTCACTAAAGGTTCTCGACTCTGTATATCAGGCAGCCCTTCATTTAGTCACTAACCAGATGCCCAACTCCTCATTGTGATCTCCACAGTGCTGTCGGCTGGACATAGCAACACGCAGACTCAAGCACCGGTACATTATTATTTAAAAAGGCCATTTTTATCCATCCTCTCTTCTAGCTCGAAATAAAAAGAGATAAAAGCTCAGATGCCAATCTTGTTTTATACTGACAGTGCCGAACATTAGAACATAGCATGGGGGGGAAGTATTATCGGACTCGTGTTGTGCACATGTTCTTTACTGACATGCTGCTTTTTCCTATCATGATGCAACTTCATCTGGTTTGATGCATCTTTGGTCCGCCTGTTTGTCTGAAACTGATGTGTTCATGCTGCTGTCTTGATCCAGTTTACTCATGAAAAATATTTATTTAAAATCGCAACACTACTAATCTGGTTAAATAAAATTCTAAACAAGCTGTCTGCTAGGTCCAGATTCCAGGCCTCCCCCTCTGGGCTGAGGGGAAGCCTTTTGAGGGCTAGTCCCTCTGACAACGTAACTAACCTTAGATGTGTGTGTGTAAATACTTCATCTCCCATAGAGCCGTCATGACAAGTGTAAGGGCTCCCCCACCGTGCCCTGTCACATTCCATCATCCAAATCAGCTCCTCAGCCCTCAGGTCTCACCTGTGCGTCGCCGTAGATTTTGGCGGGGTCTTTCTCATAGCTGTCTATGTAGAGCCTGACGGTTGCCCCGGCGCTGCCTGTCCCACTGAGACGGAAGATGATCCTGGAGCCGTCGGAGAAGACGATCCTCAGACCCTGAGAGAAAGAGAGAGAGTTAAACCTGACTATATGATGACTATGGTGATATGACTTATGGAAGTCAATTTGCTGGAAATACGGAGCAAAAACGAATAACAACAATGGCATTTTTCAAGGTACCATATGCAAGTTCCTCTGGTGATACTTCAAGTCCCTACATAGGCAGGATCAATCATCAAATGTGATGGTCATCTTTCGATTAACAGAATTGTTATAAAATACGATCACTCGTTATCATCAAACTATACTGACTAAATAGATCACCCACATTGCAATGGCTCTGCCTAGATGCTCCCCCTGGGTCCTGTCTCTTACCTGGTTCTTGGAGACGCTGCCGTCCACGGGGTCGGTGTAGGCAAAGTTGTCAGAGACTGCCACCTCATAACTTTTATCTCCTGACGAGAACTTCTGGCCCACAAAGGACTTGTCAAACATCGTAGCCTCCAGCTCCTTGATCATGGTGTTGGCTTTGTCCGAGTCCACCTCTTCATAGTCATACCTGGTGTAGTTTGGATGGGTTGGGGAATGGTCTTAATAGGAAGACTAAATAAGAGCTCTCAACTGTCAATGTGTGCATACTCCACGAGATGAGTGGCGTTAAAATAGTCAAATGGACCACCTTAACGAATGTGTACATTTATGGAGGCTATCATCGAAGAACTTGATATAAAAGAAAGACTAACAAATAGTTCTATAAGTACTTCAATACTCTATGAGAAACAACAGCACACAGAATGTGGCCCCGATCCAGATATTGTAGTTCTCTAGTTCACCACTGG
This sequence comes from Oncorhynchus mykiss, assembly GCF_013265735.2. Classification (NCBI taxonomy): domain Eukaryota; kingdom Metazoa; phylum Chordata; class Actinopteri; order Salmoniformes; family Salmonidae; genus Oncorhynchus; species Oncorhynchus mykiss. The sequence continues at coordinate 38,750,286 of NC_050570.1, forward strand.
AGGGTAACAGAGTAGCAGAGTCCCAGACTTACCTGGTGAAGAAGTTCCTGCCAAATTTGTTCCAGTGGTCTTTCATGATCTCCTCCACACTCTGCTTCCTGTGGGCTAGGATGGACATCCAGGCCAGCACCGCCCACAAGCCGTCCTTCTCACGGATGTGATCAGAGCCTGGGGGGGGTAAACAACGAAGAGAGGAGGGGGAAGAAGGGTGGTGGTTAAGACATGTGCTAGCACCTCTCCCCAGAATGCATTGCCCAACTGACTGGAACGAAGTAATACCACCAATCTGATTTATCTAAATGTTTGCGCTGACGGGCCATAGTAAACCGGCTGTTATATTACTTGAAAATGTGGATCCCTCACTCACCAGTGCCGAAGCTCTCCTCTCCGCACAGAGACAGCTTGCCAGCGTCCATCAGGTTGCCGAAGAACTTCCAGCCCGTAGGAGTCTCATATAGATTCATCTTCAGGGCTTTAGCCACACTGAGGGACAGAGAGAGAGCAAAAGAGCTCATTTTCATATCCCAACTCCTGCACTTAAACACTGATGAGGAAACTAGGAGCGGCAGGTAGCCTCATGGTTAGAGCATTGGGCCGGTTACCGAAAGGTTGCTGGATCGAATCCTGAGCTGACAAGGTAAAAATCTGTCGATCTGCCCCTGAATAAGGCAGTTGACCTACCGGAGAACAGTGGGTTGTCATTGTAAATAAGAATTTGTTCTTAACTGACTAGCATAGTTAAATATATATTTTTTATTTTTAAAATGCTGATTAATGTGCACTGTCCCAGGGACAAACTACATCCATGACACCTACTGATGTCACAGGAAGGCCAAAAATATCATCGAGGACAACAACCACCCAAGCCATTGCCTGTTTACCCCACTTCCATCCAGAAGGTGAGGTCAGCACAGGTGCATCAAAGCTGGGACCAAGAGACTGAAAAAGCTTCTATCTCAAAGCCATCAGACTGCTAAACAGCAATCACTAACTCAGAGAGGCTGCTGCCTACATTGAGACCCAATCACTGGCCACTTTAATAAATTAATCACTAGTCACTTTATACAATGCCACTCTAAATAATGCCACTTTAATAATGGTTACATATCTTACATTACTCATATGTATATACACTCTATTTTATACCATCTATTGCACCTTGCCTATGCTGCTCGGCCATCGCTCATCCATATATTTATATGTACATATTCTCATTCACCCCTTTAGATTTGTGTGTATTAGGTAGTTGTTGGGAAATTGTTAGATAACTTGTTAGATATCACCGCACTGTCGGAACTAGAAGTACAAGCATTTCGCTACACCCGCATTAACATCTGCTAACCATGTGTATGTGACCAATAACATTTGATACATGAATAAATATTTAATGCACAACCAAGAAGAAGCTATGAACGGACAGTGTGTGGACGTTAGGCTCACTTGTCCAGAGCTCCGCTTGTGGGCATGCTGCGGGCCAGACCTTTGACCCCAGTCTTCTGGAAGTAGGGGATGCAGGTGATGTTGGCTGCGATGACGGCCACAGAGTCCGATGGGTTGACAAAGAAGCCATGCTTTCCCAGGACCATGTTACGATCCTGTGGAGCAGAAAGGAGAGGGTAGGGAAGGAAAGGAGAGGGTAGGAAAGGAATAGGAAGGAGAGGATCAGCATCTGAACAGACTGCAGCAGAGACGAGGTAAAGCAGAGGTTTGGATGGATTGTGGGCCGACTCAAGGACTGGTTCTACTGACACTAGGGGACACCAGTCATGCAAGGAATAGCTTCAATTCCAGGCTTCCTAAAGCCCCCCCCGACTGTCTACTTACACCGTCCCCGTCGAAGGCGGCTCCGAGGTCGTACTCTCCTCCCTTCATGGCGTTGACCAGGTCAGAAGCGTAGGTCAGATTGGGGTCAGGGTGGTGACCACCAAAGTCCTCCTTGGGGACACAGTTGAAAGCACCATCAGCGGCAGCGCCCAACTCCTCACAAACAATCTTCTTCACATAGGGTCCAACCACTGGAGGGGGGCAAGAGGGTAAAGGTTATTATGTATAGGGGTGTGGATGTGCAGTGTGTGTGTGTGTGTGTGTGTGTGTGCTGGGAATCTAACTGAACAAAAAACAGCATTTAAGAGATCAGACTCATTTGGACAACATGTCACAGTCCTAAAGACACAAAACGGTGTTTGTCCTGGGCATAAAAACAGAACTGAGAGCAGGAATCTAGATCTACCTTGCTTACACAATTTAAAAAATAAATATGTATGTATATATATGCACACATACAGTGCCTTGCGAAAGTATTCGGCCCCCTTGAACTTTGCGACCTTTTGCCACATTTCAGGCTTCAAACATAAAGATATAAAACTGTATTTTTTTGTGAAGAATCAACAACAAGTGGGACACAATCATGAAGTGGAACGACATTTATTGGATATTTCAAACTTTTTTAACAAATCAAAAACTGAAAAATTGGCCGTGCAAAATTATTCAGCCCCCTTAAGTTAATCATTTGTAGCGCCACCTTTTGCTGCGATTACAGCTGTAAGTCGCTTGGGGTATGTCTCTTTCAGTTTTGCACATCGAGAGACTGACATTTTTTCCCATTCCTCCTTGCAAAACAGCTCGAGCTCAGTGAGGTTGGATGGAGAGCATTTGTGAACAGCAGTTTTCAGTTCTTTCCACAGATTCTCGATTGGATTCAGGTCTGGACTTTAACTTGACCATTCTAACACCTGGATATGTTCATTTTTGAACCATTCCATTGTAGATTTTGCTTTATGTTTTGGAACATTGTCTTGTTGGAAGACAAATCTCCGTCCCAGTCTCAGGTCTTTTGCAGACTCCATCAGGTTTTCTTCCAGAATGGTCCTGTATTTGGCTCCATCCATCTTCCCATCAATTTTAACCATCTTCCCTGTCCCTGCTGAAGAAAAGCAGGCCCAAACCATGATGCTGCCACCACCATGTTTGACAGTGGGGATGGTGTGTTCAGCTGTGTTGCTTTTACGCCAAACATAACGTTTTGCATTGTTGCCAAAAAGTTCAATTTTGGTTTCATCTGACCAGAGCACCTTCTTCCACATGTTTGGTGTGTCTCCCAGGTGGCTTGTGGCAAACTTTAAACAACACTTTTTATGGATATCTTTAAGAAATGGCTTTCTTCTTGCCACTCTTCCATAAAGGCCAGATTTGTGCAATATACAACTGATTGTTGTCCTATGGACAGAGTCTCCCACCTCAGCTGTAGATCTCTGCAGTTCATCCAGAGTGATCATGGGCCTCTTGGCTGCATCTCTGATCAGTCTTCTCCTTGTATGAGCTGAAAGTTTAGAGGGACGGCCAGGTCTTGGTAGATTTGCAGTGGTCTGATACTCCTTCCATTTCAATATTATTGCTTGCACAGTGCTCCTTGGGATGTTTAAAGCTTGGGAAATATTTTTGTATCCAAATCCGGCTTTAAACTTCTTCACAACAGTATCTCTGACCTGCCTGGTGTGTTCCTTGTTCTTCATGATGCTCTCTGCGCTTTTGACGGACCTCTGAGACTATCACAGTGCAGGTGCATTTATACGGAGACTTGATTACACACAGGTGGATTGTATTTATCATCATTAGTCATTTAGGTCAACATTTGATCATTCAGAGATCCTCACTGAACTTCTGGAGAGAGTTTGCTGCACTGAAAGTAAAGGGGCTGAATAATTTTGCACGCCCAATTTTTCAGTTTTTGATTTGTTAAAAAAGTTTGAAATATCCAATAAATGTCGTTCCACTTCATAATTGTGTCCCACTTGTTGTTGATTCTTCACAAAAAAATACAGTTTTATATCTTTATGTTTGAAGCCTGAAATGTGGCAAAACGTCGCAAAGTTCAAGGGGGCCGAATACTTTCGCAAGGCACTGTACATACTTACATACAGTTGAAGTCGGAAGTTAACAGACTTAGGTTGAAGTCATTAAAACTAATTTTTCAACCTCCCTACAAATTTCTTGTTAACAAACTATAGTTTTGGCAAGTCGGTTAGGACATCTTCTTAGTGCATGACAAGTAATTTTTCCAACAATTGTTTACAGACAGATTATTTCACTTATAATTCACTGTACCACAATTCCAGTGGGTCAGAAGTTTACATACAATAAGTTGACTGTGCCTTTAAACAGCTTGGAAAATTCCAGAAAATTATGTCATGGCTTGACAAGCTTCTGATAGGCTTATTGACATAATTTGAGTCAATTGGAGGTGTAACTGTGGATGTATTTCAAGGCCTACCTTCAAACTCAGTGCCTCTTTGCTTGACATCAAGGAAAAATCCAAAGAAATCAGCCAAGATCTCAGAAAAAAAATTGTAGACCTCCACAAGTCTGGTTCATCCTTGGGAGCAATTTCCAAATGCCTGAAGGTACCACGTTCATCTGTACAGACAATAGTACGCAAGTATAAACACCATGGGACCACGCAGCCGTCATACCGCACAGGAAGGAGACGCAGCAGAGACGAGGTAAAGCAGAGGTTTGGATGGATTGTGGGCCGACTCAAGGACTGTCTCCTAGAGAGGAACGTACTTTGGTGCAAAAAAGTGCAAATAAATCCCAGAACAACAGCAAAGGACCATGTCAAGATGCTGGAGGAAACAGGTACAAAATTATTTATATCCACAGTGAAACAAGTCCTATATCGACATAACCTGAAAGGCCGCTCAGCACAGAGGAAGCCACTGCTCCAAAACCACCATAAAAAAAGCCAGACTATGGTTTGCAACTGCACATGGGGACAAAGATGGTACTTATTGGAGAAAAGTCCTCTGGTCTGGTGAAACAAAAATAACTTTTTGGCCATAATGACGATCATTATGTTTGGAGGAAAAATGGGGACGCTTGCAAGCCGAAGAACACCATCCCAACCGTGAAGCACAAGGGTGGCAGTATCATGTTGTGGGGGTGCTTTGCTGCAGGAGAGACTGGTGCACTTCACAAAATAGATGGCTTCATGAGGCAGGAAAATTATGTTGATATATTGAAGCAACATCTCAAGACATCAGTCAGGAAGTTAAAGTTGTAGCTTAAGGACAACAAAGTCAAGGTATTGGAGTGGCCATCACAAAGCCCTGACCTCAATCCTATAGAAAAGTTGTGGGCAGAACTGAAAAAGCGTGTTCGAGCAAGGAGGCCTACAAACCTGACTCAGTTACACCAGCTCTGTCAGGAGGAATGGGACAAAATTGACCCAAATTATTGTGGGAAGCTTGTGGAAGGCTACACAAAACGTTTGACCCAAGTTAAGCAATTTAAAAGGCAATGCTACCAAATACTAATTCAGAGTATGTAAACTTCTGACCCACTGGGAATGTGATGAAAGAAATAAAAGCTGAAATAAATAGTTCTCTACTATTATTCTGACATTTCACATTCTTAAAATAAAGTGCTGATCCTAACTGACCTAAAACAGGGAATTTTTACTAGGATTAAATGTCAGGAATTGTGAATAACTGAGTTTAAATGTATTTGGCTGAGGTGTATGTAAACTTCTGACATCAACTGTATATATGTATGCATGTAAATAAACAAAAGCCAATTCTATACAAAAGATGGGAGATGGTGGAGGTGTCATACATCAGCCAGCACCAGAGAGGTAGGCTACAGTATGTGATCCATACCGCCATGCATGGCGTCCAGACGGACTTTAATGTGATTGGCTCCAGACACCAGCTCCTTCAAGGCATGGAAGTCGAAGATCCCCCTCAGCATCTCAGCGTAGGCCTCCACAGAGTCCACAATCTCCACTGTAGAGGATAAACAGCAGAGTTCGGATTGATAAGATTTCATGTAGCATTTTAGACTCAGGATAAAACAGACAAATAATACAACTATATTGCATATGCACATACTTTAGATCGCAGTGCTTTACTGATTGCAATACCACCTGAACTTCAGTGCCTTGCCCAAGGATTTGTACCAGTGAGCTTCTCACAGATTTGGTCTCCAAGCTAACCCATCCCAGTCAGTTGAGATCTGACACCCAACTAATCCCGTCCAATCCTAAAATACCTGTCAAGGGCTTGAACGTGTCCACATTGAATGTCTGCTTGCCGATCTTGGAGATGTCCACTTTGAGGTCAGGGCATATGTGGTACTCTGTTAGGCTCTTGCTGATCTGGAAGATTTTGTCTGTGATTCCCTCTGGAGCAGGACCTGGGGGGCAGAGACACACAGTAAGGTGAGGAGGATAAGGAAGAGGTTTTGAGAAATGCTATGCAATACAGTAAAACAGCCATACCCCACCACTATGTATACTAAACTTTGTCAAAAGTATCGATTGAAGTATATCAGCGTTGCTCTGCGCACCCTTTCCTGAAACGTGCTACACCTTACTAGCTCTGACTTTGCCGACAGCTACTATGAAGGGGAAAAAAACGACTTACTGTGTGTGATATGTGGTAGTCCCACCCAGCCATCTTAAGATGATTGCATTAACTGTAAGTCGCTCTGGATAAGAGCGTCTGCTAAATGGCTAAATTGTAAATGTAAATCTTCATCAAAGGTCAGTGAAGTTTAAACGTTACCCTCCAGCACAGTCGCATCCCCTGTTCTTATCTCTCACCGGTATCTCTCCTCTATGGGTTTTTCCTTTTCTCCCTCCTGTGTGTCTTTTTCCAGTCTCTCTCCTCCCTTCCCATCCCCTTCCTACCCCTCTCCTTCCCTTCCCATCCCCTTCCTACCTCTCTCCTTCCTATCCCATCTCCCATCTCACCTCCGGAGGCTATGTTGTACTTGATGCCAAAGTCTCCGTTGGGGCCACCGGGGTTGTGGCTGGCCGTGAGGATGATTCCTCCCACAGCTTTGAGCTTGCGGATCACACAGGACACAGCAGGGGTGGACATGATGCCATCCTGACCGATGATCAGGTGGCCGATCTACATGGAGACAGGAGAGAAAGCGAGGGACGGGGAGAACAATGGGCTAATCAGCTTTCTCCGATGTCATTTTTTACTATATGTTATACTGTGTAGAATATTCCCTGCCGTCTCTGGTCAGAACCTGTTGAGTGGAGCAGAGCATTTCCCCCCTGGACTTTTGTTGTTTCATTACTGATAATAATTTTGTACATATGTGCATACCTGCAACAGTAAGTACATTATAATTTGTATCAACATCTCCTTGTTGTAATTATGCTGTCGTTTCTACCCAAGCACACAGTGTTAAGTTATTTTCCATTGCTAGCTAATTGATTTGCACGTAGCGGCGTCATGCCCAATAATTGGCACATGTATAGAGAATGTGTAGCTCGTCTTTTTTCATTATAACCGCAGACACAAGAGGTACTCATTTCATAGCCTTTATGGTATCATTTTCTGTTCATGTGTTTAAGTCCATTTCTCCATTAGTTCTGTATGCTACTATAGCGTCTGAGAATCGCTAGCTTCTTTTACTCCTTTGAAGTGGTCATCATGGCCCTTTGGCCTGTTCATTGTATAGCTCTGCCCTGCCCCCTTGTGGCTCTTTTTAATTAAGTTTTTCCTATGTTAATCAACGGTGCAATATCACTGTCATATTGTCAAGATGCCTTACTATTCTAATAGTTGCTTATTATTTTACCACTGTGATATTGTCTTGATGCTTATATCCTGATATTGTTCCAATATTGCATACTAATGACCATTTCTTTACTCTGTACTTTCAGAAAACCACACACACATTTTGAAACCCCTGTGAATATATTTCCATTAAAACATCTTAAAAACATCATAACTGGACATCTTTCTCACCTTTCTCATCTTTCTCTCAGCTTTTGTATGACTAGCAACATTTAGTGAATTCACTGTAGACTCCTTTACATCCTGTACATCCTATTTATTTTGTTTATTACATTCACCTATTCAGTCTACACACATTGTGAGGATGAAAATACAAGAGGAGTATACTGATTCAACATGCCAGTGGTGAGGTCAGGCTGCTATGTGGGAGCTAAACAAGCAACGCGGGATAGTATGGAAAGTAAACTATATTGTGTTTACAATATTGCAAAAACTACTGGGCAGCATATAGCCTTGAGGTTGGAATCCTGGAGCTGACAAGGTAAGAAAAAGAAAAAAGGCACTTATCCCCAATTGGGCCTGGGGAGTGTCTCAGGGGGAGTTGGGATATGCAAGAAACACATTTCCCATACACACGTGTGTGTGTAACAGGACAAATATAAACCCTCCCAAAATTATTATTTTTCATCATCAGTCTATTGTCGGTTTGTGAAGACATCCGGGTAACATCCCCTTTAACTTACGTAATAGGCCTACATTAAAAGTGAAGATGACATGGGTAGCAAATATAAACGCAGCAATACATTATTCACCGTGAATAAGACGCATTCAGAGTAGAGTTGACGTGATGATCATGATGTTCATTTTGTCATAATAATGGGACAGATCATACTGGCGCTATATGGTGTGATCATGACATTGGTCTGTCTGTAAATCGTGTTTAGCGTAGCCAGGAGGTCATTGTGTGTCTAGTTAAACAAGATGTACCTGTGTACCCAAAATGCCCAGCTCGCTGTAATGCAAACCGCAGGGCTACGTGACAGCACACCACCACGCCTTCCTCTAAAAAGTCGCAGAGGGAACGAACAGAACGAACGGCTGTGCGTGCCACGGACATCCAAAAACAGTCTCTCCTAATAAAATAATCCCTCGGTGTTGCACTTTTTCCCGATTATTACAAACGTGCAGAGAACCGTTGTCTTTGTTGGTATACTAAACATTCATGGCAAGGCAGAGTGCTCACTGACTGGATATGCTACATAAGGGGAACCGGATGGTGTAGTGTTTTTTTGCGTCACCTGGGGAAAGGGCAAGGGTATCCTACCATTTAACATGCCATCTCCGTGCACTTCATCGAAAGATCAGCGGGGTCATTTAGCACCAGAGACCGTCTAAGAACTCCACTGACCCCTATCACGTTCCGATGCATGGGGCTTGCACGTCATTGAACGTCAAAGTCCATAAGGATTCAATACTTAATTTAAAATGATCCTATGCATGTGATTTGACATGAGAGATAATTGTCATCTAGGCCTATATAGTCCCAATTAATATACCTTAAGCAAATGTAGGCTCAGGCCGATAGTTATTTTAGTCTACATGACAGCAATTGAAATGAATGTATCCGCCAACTTCAACACAATCACAGAAGCGTTACAATGTATAAACGATTGGAGCTGCCACTGTCAACACCGGGAGCTGTCAAAGATGCTAGGCTAGCTGCTGATGCTATGCACGTTTGAGGGTGAGGCCTAGGCTTAAGAGTCGTGTTTTAGGGACTACCTGCTGGACTACGACAGAAGTATTACTGACCCCATTAGCAGCGGCGATCTGGATGATCAACTGAATGGCATCTTTCATGAAAAACCTTCCATCTCCTCCCACTACGAGCAGTCCAGGCTGACGCTCCGCTGGGTCGATGCAAGAAATAATGCTTTGAATGAAGTTCTCTGCATAGTGCTCATTCGTTTGAAAGACTGTCACCCTTTTCCTCAGGCCACTCGTACCAGGCTTCTGGTCGGGATATGCCTTGGTTTTGACTACTGTGATTTTCGTCATTTTCCCAAATAAAGTTACAGCCCGTGTGATCCGCTTATTCAATGTAGGCGAATGCACCCCACAGCCTGCCACAAGTCCCCCTTGTTCGGATCCCGCCCACTTTAACATTTAAAACGACAGTACTCCAATTTGAATTTAGGCCTGTCAGTACACGAAGGAAACCATATTTCGCTTTGTAAGGATGCAAGATGTTGGATGTCATAGTGTATAGTGCCTTCAGAAAGTATTCATACCAGTGACTTATTCCACACTTGATTGTTTTACAACAAACTCATTCCACAGAGGGACGAGGGTCTGCAGTTTTTTTTCTCTCATTTCAATTAAGACCTAGGCAAACAGGTGAAGGGAGTTCGTTACTAATTAGTGACCTTAATTCATGAATTTAGAAACTCGGCTCTCCATGGAATTAGTTTGAATGTGTGTTACAGCCTTAATTCAAAATGGATTAAATAAAAAATGTTCACTCCTACAATAAAACATACAATACCCCATAATGCAAAATTAAAACATGTTTTTAGATTTTGTTTTGCAGATGTATTGAAAAAGAAATAGAGAAATATCTCATTTAGATACATATTCACACCCCTTAGTCAATACATGTAAGAATCACCTTTGGCAGTGATTACAGCTGAGTCTTTCTGGGTAAGTTTCTAAGAGCTTTGCACACATGGATTGTACAATATTTGCACATTATTATTTTTAAAATTCTTCAACTAGTGTTGTTAATCCATCCTTAGTTCTTCTATTACAGCTATTAAACTCACTGTTTTAAAGTCACCATTGGCCTCACCAGTCACCAGTCCTCTCTGGCAACCTGAGTTAGGAAGGAGGCCTGTATCTGTAGCGACTGGGTGTATTGATACACCATCCAAAGTGTAATAACTTCACCATGCTCAAAGGCATATTCAATCCCTGCTTTTTTAAATTAAAATGTTTACCCATCTCCCAATAGGGTCCCTTCTTTGCCGAGCATTGTAAACCCTCCCTGGTTTTTGTGGTTGAATCTGTGTTGTAAATGCACTGTTCAACTGAGGGACCTTACAAATAATTGTACGTGTGGGCTACAGAGATGCGGTAGTCATTCAAAAATCAGGTTAACACACTATTATTGCACACATAGTTAGTCCATGTATCACGACTCAGGAAACGACCCAGATGGAAACAAGAGACAAAGGGCTGTGAGACAGGTTTAATCCTAGACACATGGAAAGTGGGATGTATACAGAGGGTGTGGGGCGACAGAAGACAAACAGCAGTGGGAGATGTGGAAAGGGCCGATAAAGCAGGCGGAAAGTTTACGGGACTCCACCCGGAGGGGCAGATCCCGAGTGGAGAGCCATACCCTCTGCACGAGACGATAGCGGGGAGCAGGGGTCCGACTGGCCGTTAGATTGAGGATGAAATCCGGAGGACAGGCTGGCTGCCTAATAGTCCGCGGAAATGTTCCAACAATGCACTGACTTGGCATGGTGTTCATCCAGGGTATGGAATCATTCCATAAGGTTATGTAGTAACTACTTGTGTCTTCCAATGGTGGCTCCTTGTGAGGAGACAGTGTTGAAGAGCTGGTCTGCTCGGTCAGTCATGGCCAGTTCGTACTATCACGACTCAGTATATGACCTAGATGCAGACACAGGAGGCAGATTGTTATAATAAATATTCTGAGAATTATACTAAGGGGCAGGCAAAGGTCAGGTCGAGAGCAGGCAGAGGTTCGTAATCCAAGGCAGAGTCAATCAGGGACAGAACGGCAGGCGGGCTCAGGGTCAGGACAGGCAGAAAGGTCAGAACCGGGAAGACTAGAAAACAAAACTTGAGAACAGGAGAAAAGGTAAAAATGCTGGTAAGACCTGACAAAACAAAACAAACTGGCAACAGACAAACAAAAAATACAGGTGTAAATACACGGAATTATGGGGGGAAAAATAGGAGACACTTGGTGGGGGGTGAAGACAAGCACAAGACAGGTGAAACAGATCAGGGTTGGACACCATGCAACTTATGTGACTTGTTAAGGACATTTTCCTCATGAACTTATATCGGCTTCATAACAAAGGGGTTGAATACGTATTGACTAAAGACATTTAAGCTCTTAAATTGTAATTCATTTGTTTAAAAAAAATGTAAACATCATTTGACTTTGACATTAAGGAGTATTGTGTGAAGGCCAGTGGCAACAAAAATCAACATTTAATCAACTTAAAATTCAGGCTGTGACACAAGAAATTTGGAAAATGTCCAGGGGTGTGAATACTTTCTGAAGGCACTGTAATTGTGACCCAACCCTGGCATCATGTCAACATCAGGACCCAGCTAGCTCTGTAAATGAATAAAGAGCCAGGTGTGATACTCTCAGTCTCCCTTGTAGGACCCTTCAGCTGAATCTACAGAACATAGGTTGAAGTGTTCATTGTTCAATGTACACCTTGGCTACACCTTGCACTATATTTATTTACCTTTACAACTGACTGTGTTCTCTCAGAATGTATTGTTTATTCTGTGTCACTAATTCGTTACATGGAATAAGACACTCAAACATTCCCATCCATTTCAGATTCAAGTCTACAGATTTCACCTAATGCATATAACATGTACCCACAAAAAAACATCTACTCACTTTGAAAATATCTGACAAACTTTGATTTTGTGGTGAACCATCCCTTTAACCTGGAAATGAGGCAATGAGTAAAGAATGAGTCAAAGCGCTTCAGTTAGTCCAACAAGAGACCATGCACAAGAACCATACAGCAACCATACAGCAGGTTCAGAAAGACAACCAGAAAGCTACTAAGATTCTTGAGGGAATGCTTACAACAACTTCAAGCCCAAAAAGCTGAGCCACATGGGTTTGCTGCCATTGTGACAGAGACCAGGCAGGGTCACAGTCTAGTTTGTCTATTGCATCATTCTCTGTTTGAATACCGCCCCCAACCCAAAGCAGTGCAGAGTTTATCAACAGGGTCTGCCCGTCATCGTGAGGCTGCGCTCTTATTTGATAAATAGAATGATAACATGCAAGAGGGCAGCGCCGAGGTCATCAAAATGGAATCAATCATTGAAACATGGCTAAACGGACATGGATGTAGAAGGAATTAGACATTCCATCGTGGTATTAGGAAAAGCTAAATGTAACTGATCAAAGAGTTGCTGCTAAACTTGGTGGTTCTTTATTTCACAGTCCACTATTAAACTGGTGTTAACTCCCCTAAGAGTAGTTTACTCAACTAGTTACTTTGAAAAAGTAGTCCACAACCTCAACTACTTTGTGATAAATTATCATATCTAGATCTGAAATGATCTGCAAGTCAGATGTTAACAGAATGTGTAATTTAGCATATTAAACAAAAAAAACTGTTTCAAGTAAGAATTAGGTAGGTCTGATTGTGAAAAACAGAAAGGGAATTCTTGCCTACTTCACACAGTCTTTTCTTTTAGCAAAAAGAGTAGTGTGTAGTTCCACTAGTTAGCTACACCTCTACATGGCAAAAAATAAATGAACTACTGAAAAAACACTACCAATATTTTAATTTAGTTCAACTGCGACCAAGCTACTGCAACATGTAGTTAAATTACTAACTATATGTAGTTCATAGTACTGGTGCTATCACTGCTCCAACACTGGTGCTATCACTGCTCCAACACTGGTGCTATCACTGCTCCAACACTGGTGCTATCACTGCTCCAACACTGGTGCTATCACTGCTCCAACACTGGTGCTATCACTGCTCCAACACTGGTGCTATCACTGCTCCAACACTCCAACAAGTAAAGCGTTACCAAACTTGTTGTAGTGCGAAAGGAAGAGTGGAATGGGGTTCCGCAGACTAAATACAGCTCACATGTCATGTGACATTTACCAGCGGGTTCTACAGTTACAGTATTAAAAGTCAAAGGGCAAAATAATGGCCTGGAGGATATTAATAGGGGGGTCAAGACTGTTCTCAGCGCTAAAGGCCAAGGGCGAATAAAGTGCAGGCCTTAGTGGAGAGCACAGGAATGTAGCTGACTGCCAGGCTGCAGCTGCAGGGCTCTCACTCATACCATTTTTTGACACAATAGTTCAAACCTGAACCATACTGTATATGCCTTTTCAGCATGATGACAGCATCTATGGTCGATGCATAACCAGGTCAGAGCAGTACAGCTCGGCTCAGTAGTGTCAAAAATGTAGGCCTGAAGGAAACGCACAGGAGTGTGTCTGACTGCCAGGCAGCTCTCACAGGGCTTTCACAGCCACCCTCATACCCTTTTCACTCAAGCCGACCTGAACCATTCTGTGCTATTTTCTTTTCACATTGTCCTTTCAAACATGGTTCCAGCAACTATGGTGGATACGAAACCACTGCACCTCAGTAGTGTGAAACAGATAACAGAATAAGGGTCTAGAGCAGTGTGGTGAATTGGTGTATCACAGTGTCTATTGGTTAATCTATTGTTTTAAATTAGAGATTTATTTTTTGAGTTTTGACAGACATATGTAATGATGCAATATTGTTAAGAGATATAGCACTATAGCAAATATGAGGCCTGAGCACACTAGTTAAAACATTTTATACCATGGTATTGTTGCATACTCATTTCTGATTGGCTTGTAGGGAACTCCGGAGTGCGCATTATGTAAGCATTAACACATCAACTGTGTTCAAATAGTCAAACTAACAGCACTAATCATTCTATTTTTGATGTCCGGCTCAGTTCTAGTCCTGCGCTTTGGGTTCTTGTAGAATACAGGGGCTCCAGGGCGTAGTCTGTCTATGTACTGTAGCTCTTAAATGATGCCACAGGACAATTAGGATCTCCAGGTGTGGCATACATAAAACACCTCGACTGCTTCTTGTCTGCCTCTGTTTTGGAGCTAGGATTTTTTGTTGTCTCATTGAAGAACAGGGACACATACTCCGAATCGTTCTCATCCTCCCTGACCACAAAGGAGTTGGGTTTCAGGTTCCTCAGGCCCTCTCTACCCTGCCTCGCCATAGTGAGCTGGATGTCTAGCCACACTTAGCACACCAGACCTGTTGTTATCATCGGAGAGAGGACAGGTGATGCCTTCAGCTTCTGCAAGTCAGCTGGGGAAATGGCAGGATGATGTTGTGACCTGTCCTGATTGCGTCTGTAAGTTTAGAGCACCGATGTGAAAACATTGTTTGACGATTTATATCTCTTGTTTGTTATGATACTGATGGTGTGTTCGTCCCACTGCAGGTGAGTTAAGATGCCTGTTTAGGCCGGCTCCCAGCCCCATGTAGCTGCTGATGGGGTACTTGTCATCTGTAGACGTCCTCACCTCAGCGTAGAACCGGTACAGGGTTTGTTCATCTTCTTCTTCATCAGTCTCCCAATTTAAGTCACCCCTGCGTGCACAGCCCAATCGGCGAACACTGCCAAGGACCAACTAGTAACCTTTTCGTTCTCAATCTGGTCCAGTTGAGATGCTGATACAGTGCCTTGCGAAAGTATTCGGCCCCCTTGAACTTTGCGACCTTTTGCCACATTTCAGGCTTCAAACATAAAGATATAAAACTGTATTTTTTTGTGAAGAATCAACAAGTGGGACACAATCATGAAGTGGAACGACATTTATTGGATATTTCAAACTTTTTTAACAAATCAAAAACCGAAAAATTGGGCGTGCAAAATTATTCAGCCCCCTTAAGTTAATACTTTGTAGCGCCACCTTTTGCTGCGATTACAGCTGTAAGTCGCTTGGGGTATGTGTCTATCAGTTTTGCACATCGAGAGACTGACATTTTTTCCCATTCCTCCTTGCAAAACAGCTCGAGCTCAGTGAGGTTGGATGGAGAGCATTTGTGAACAGCAGTTTTCAGTTCTTTCCACAGATTCTCGATTGGATTCAGGTCTGGACTTTGACTTGGCCATTCTAACACCTGGATATGTTTATTTTTGAACCATTCCATTGTAGATTTTGCTTTATGTTTTGGATCATTGTCTTGTTGGAAGACAAATCTCCGTCTCAGTCTCAGGTCTTTTGCAGACTCCATCAGGTTTTCTTCCAGAATGGTCCTGTATTTGGCTCCATCCACCTTCCCATCAATTTTAACCATCTTCTCTGTCCCTGCTGAAGAAAAGCAGGCCCAAACCATGATGCTGCCACCACCATGTTTGACAGTGGGGATGGTGTGTTCAGCTGTGTTGCTTTTACGCCAAACATAACGTTTTGCATTGTTGCCAAAAAGTTCCATTTTGGTTTCATCTGACCAGAGCACCTTCTTCCACATGTTTGGTGTGTCTCCCAGGTGGCTTGTGGCAAACTTTAAACGACACTTTTTATGGATATCTTTAAGAAATGGCTTTCTTCTTGCCACTCTTCCATAAAGGCCAGATTTGTGCAATAAACAACTGATTGTTGTCCTATGGACAGAGTCTCCCACCTCAGCTGTAGATCTCTGAAGTTCATCCAGAGTGATCATGGGCCTCTTGGCTGCATCTCTGATCAGTCTTCTCCTTGTATGAGCTGAAAGTTTAGAGGGACGGCCAGGTCTTGGTAGATTTGCAGTGGTCTGATACTCCTTCCATTTCAATATTATCGCTTGCACAGTGCTCCTTGGGATGTTTAAAGCTTGGGAAATCTTTTTGTATCGAAATCTGGCTTTAAACTTCTTCACAACAGTATCTCGGACCTGCCTGGTGTGTTCCTTGTTCTTCATGATGCTCTCTGCGCTTTTAACGGACCTTTGAGACTATCACAGTGCAGGTGCATTTATACGGAGACTTGATTACACACAGGTGGATTGTATTTATCATCATTAGTCATTTAGGTCAACATTGGATCATTCAGAGATCCTCACTGAACTTCTGGAGAGAGTTTGCTTTACTGAAAGTAAAGGGGCTGAATAATTTTGCACGCCCAATGTTTCAGTTTTTGATTTGTTAAAAAAGTTTGAAATATCCAATAAATGTCGTTCCACTTCATGATTGTCCCACTTGTTGTTGATTCTTCACAAAAAAATACAGTTTTATATCTTTATGTTTGAAGCCTGAAATGTGGCAAAAGGTCGCAAAGTTCAAGGGGGCAGAATACTTTCGCAAGGCACTGTAGCTGGACATGCCTGTTCTTTATCTTTGGTCTTTCCTCAACAACTGTTGCATATGGGGGATGATGCCCCCATATGGATCAACATTTATCACAAAATCCTAAATGTTTCTGTCTCTTTGATGTGTTGCTATTGAATGACAGTTAGTTATGCTAATTACCGTCATCTGATTTAAAAATGTGTTCAATTCACGAGAATAAGTTAATAGGTAGTTAGTAAAGTCTTTTTGATATGCTTTTTTTAAAATCCAGGACATACATTTCTTTGCCACATTTTTTTTTAAAGTACACAGCCATTTAACTCTGTAACTATGGTGAAATCCCTCAGTGGTTTCCTTCTTCTCTGGCAACTGTATTTTTTAAATATATATACAGTGCCTTGCGAAAGTATTCGGCCCCCTTGAACTTTGCGACCTTTTGCCACATTTCAGGCTTCAAACATAAAGATATAAAACTGTATTTTTTTGTGAAGAATCAACAACAAGTGGGACACAATCATGAAGTGGAACGACATTTATTGGATATTTCAAACTTTTTTAACAAATCAAAAACTGAAAAATTGGCCGTGCAAAATTATTCAGCCCCCTTAAGTTAATACTTTGTAGCGCCACCTTTTGCTGCGATTACAGCTGTAAGTCGCTTGGGGTATGTGTCTATCAGTTTTGCACATCGAGAGACTGACATTTTTTCCCATTCCTCCTTGCAAAACAGCTCGAGCTCAGTGAGGTTGGATGGAGAGCATTTGTGAACAGCAGTTTTCAGTTCTTTCCACAGATTCTCGATTGGATTCAGGTCTGGACTTTGACTTGGCCATTCTAACACCTGGATATGTTTATTTTTGAACCATTCCATTGTAGATTTTGCTTTATGTTTTGGATCATTGTCTTGTTGGAAGACAAATCTCCGTCCCAGTCTCAGGTCTTTTGCAGACTCCATCAGGTTTTCTTCCAGAATGGTCCTGTATTTGGCTCCATACATCTTCCCATCAATTTTAACCATCTTCCCTGTCCCTGCTGAAGAAAAGCAGGCCCAAACCATGATGCTGCCACCACCATGTTTGACAGTGGGGATGGTGTGTTCAGCTGTGTTGCTTTTACGCCAAACATAACGTTTTGCATTGTTGCCAAAAAGTTCAATTTTGGTTTCATCTGACCAGAGCACCTTCTTCCACATGTTTGGTGTGTCTCCCAGGTGGCTTGTGGCAAACTTTAAACAACACTTTTTATGGATATCTTTAAGAAATGGCTTTCTTCTTGCCACTCTTCCATAAAGGCCAGATTTGTGCAATATACGACTGATTGTTGTCCTATGGACAGAGTCTCCCACCTCAGCTGTAGATCTCTGCAGTTCATCCAGAGTGATCATGGGCCTCTTGGCTGCATCTCTGATCAGTCTTCTCCTTGTATGAGCTGAAAGTTTAGAGGGACGGCCAGGTCTTGGTAGATTTGCAGTGGTCTGATACTCCTTCCATTTCAATATTATCGCTTGCACAGTGCTCCTTGGGATGTTTAAAGCTTGGGAAATCTTTTTGTATCCAAATCCGGCTTTAAACTTCTTCACAACAGTATCTCGGACCTGCCTGGTGTGTTCCTTGTTCTTCATGATGCTCTCTGCGCTTTTGACGGACCTCTGAGACTATCACAGTGCAGGTGCATTTATACGGAGACTTGATTACACACAGGTGGATTGTATTTATCATCATTAGTCATTTAGGTCAACATTGGATCATTCAGAGATCCTCACTGAACTTCTGGAGAGAGTTTGCTGCACTGAAAGTAAAGGGGCTGAATAATTTTGCACGCCCAATTTTTCAGTTTTTGATTTGTTAAAAAAGTTTGAAATATCCAATAAATGTCGTTCCACTTCATGATTGTCCCACTTGTTGTTGATTCTTCACAAAAAAATACAGTTTTATATCTTTATGTTTGAAGCCTGAAATGTGGCAAAAGGTCGCAAAGTTCAAGGGGGCCGAATACTTTCGCAAGGCACTGTATATATATATGTATATATATATACCAACAAAAAAATATATCTATATTTTTCTTAATCTTTTATTTTAATTGTATTTTTTTTAAATGTATTATTATTATGTATTTTAACTTTTTTTTCTTTTTTTAAGCCTGTCACATCTGTGAATGTGGAATGTGTTTCGTTGGTTGATTGAAAAACAAGAAAACTTAATAAAACTTTAAATTTAAAAAAAAAGAACAGTAAAAAGTAATTTGTCATACCCAATCAGCATTCAGGGCTTGAACCACTCGGTTAATAATTCCCTATAGTCCATTTTAACATATTTTTTAGAACCCTGGAACCCCAAATAACTTCTGGTGCATTTGTAAACAACAGCTGTTCTTTGGCAGCTGTGAACAGGTATTCAAAATTAACATTTTGGATCATAGTATTCATGGGTGGGATGGTCCTTTCGTCCTGGGAAAATGTACGTTTACATTTACTGCATGGATAGTAAAGATAGCAGGAGCAGCACGTGGCGCTGCTAGGATGATATATAGCACACGTGGCTAAATTGTTTTTTCAAGTTAACCGTATTCCAGGTAATGCCAGGTAACTAGCTAGCTACATAAAATAGGATAGACAGCCATCCAATAATAGTTTTTAATGGCACAGACCTTAGCTTGATTTGCTAAAAATGACAATTTAGTTACCGAGTTATTTAAACTAACTAGATAAGGAACATATTTCCAGTCCCAAAGAGAGAACTATGACAATACAAAAACTCAATAACAACAAAATATCAAATGTTATATCACGTAAGAATAATGAAGCAAGTCCTGGTCTAACTTCTATGTTTCCTAATCTCAAAAACAGAAACATATGAAAGCTGCTAAACCCTGTCAGTGAACGAAGGTCCCAAAGAAAGTCACAAATCCTGGAGAGACAGAAGGGTATATATCGCCAATGGGTTATATACAGTGCCTTCAAAAGTATTCAGCCCCTTGACTTTTTCCACATTTTGTTACGTTACAGCCTTATTCTAAAATGTATTTACAAAAAATGTTTTCCTCAGCAATCTACACACATTACTCTATAATGACAAAACGAAAACAGATTTTTAGAAATGTTTGCAAATTTTTTATTTACATAAGTATTCAGCCCCTTTGCTATGAGACCCGAAATTGAGCTGAGGTGTATCCTGTTTCTATTGATCATCCTTGAGATGTTTCTACAACTTGATTGGAGTCCAACTGTGGTAAATTCAATTGATTGGACATGATTTGGAAAGGCACACAACTGTCTATTTAAGGTCCCACAGTTGACAGTGCATGTTGGAGCAAAAACCAAGCCATGAGGGCGAAGGAATTGTGGGTAGAGTGCCGAGACAGGATTGTGTCGAGGCACAGATCTGGGGAAGGGTACCAAAAAATTCCTTCAGCATTGAAGGTCCCCAATAACACAGTGGCCTCCATCATTCTTAAATGGAAGATGTTTGGAACCACCAAGTCTCTTCCTAGAGCTGACCGCCTGGCCAAACTGAGAATTCGGGGGAGAAGGGCCTTAGTCAGGGAGGTGACCAAGAACGTGAGGGTCACTCTGACAGGGCTCCAGAGTTCCTCTGTGGAAATGGGAGAACCTTCCAGAAGGACAACTATCTCTGCAGCACTCCACCAATCAGGCCTTTATGGTAGTGGCCAGATGGAAGCCACTCCTTCTGTGACAGCCTGCTTGGAGTTTGCCAAAAGGCACCTAAAGACTCTCAAACCATGACGGTGAAGCATGGAGGTGGCAGCATCATGCTGTGGGGAGGTTTTTCAGCGGCAGGGACTGTGAGACTAGTCAGGATCGAGGCAAAGATGAACGGAGCAAAGTACAGAGAGATCCTTGATGAAAACCTGCTCCAGAGCGCTCAGGACCTCAGACTGGGGCGAAGGTTCACCTTCCAACAGGACAACAACCCTAACCACACAGTCGAGACAACACAGAACTGGCTTCGGGACAAGTCTCTGAATGTGCTTAATTAAGTGGTCCAGCCAGAGCACAGATTTGAACCCGATCGAACATCTCTGGAGAGACCTGAAAATAGCTGTGCAGCAACGTTCCCCATTCAACTTGACAGAGCTTGAGAGGATCTGCAGAGAAGAATGGGAGAAACTCCCTAAATACTGGTGTGTCAAGCATGTAGCGTCATACCCAACAAGACTCGATGCTGTAATAGCTGCCAAAGGTGCTTCAACAAAGTGCTGAGTAAAGGGTCTGAATACTTATGTAAATGTGATATTTCACCTGATATTTCACCTTTTTTTTAAAATATAAATTAGCTAAAATGTCTAAAACTGTTTTCACTTTGCCATTATGGGGTATTGTAGATTGAGGAAAATAATTAATTTGATCCATTTTAGAATAAGGCTGTGTTAAGTTCTAATTCTCAGAGAAGAAGCTCGACAGCCACTATGAAAGTTTGAACCAAGTGTATTCTTCCCAGAGGATCAATACAGCAGCATTAGACAACGACATTTCACACAAGCACTGATATTTAATATTTCCTCCTTGGCTGAGTCTCCTACACATCTGAACAGCCAATGCATCTCTGTTGCTAGATAGAACCTTAGTGATATCTGTTCTTCCTCACTTCATCTGACCTGACCTCTAGCCCAAAGTGCTCACTCCTCTTATCAATGCCTGTCACATGTGATCACTTTCCCTTCCTCCTACAGATAACCATTAACGTCTGGTGTAGACCCTCTAAACCTAAGCACTCAATATTTCAATAGGATACCTGATAATTACCTCTATCCCAAGTTTAGGAGTTAATACCCAGAATCCATCAGCTGTAATGTAACAAAATGTGGAAAAAGTCAAAGCGTCTGAATACTTTCCAAATGCACTGTAAACTTCCTAAAATGAGTGCTGATGTTTTTTCTTACCAACTTTCGTAGCAAGGTCGGAGAGACCTGCAGGTGCTGGGTAGGGTGTGGGGTGGCGGAAGTTGTGGAAGGGGTAGAAGTCATAGTCGGGGTGAAGCTAACGGCTCGAGCCAGACTGGTTGCTTTGGGGATACGGATGGATAATTCTGGGTGCCGCTTCATAAAACTGTAAAACCAGTCTATGCTTGCCAACTGCCTTCTTCAGTGAATGTGTTTTGGATTCCCATCCTCTCAGTCAAAGGCAAGTTTTTGGACATCCCATGATATAAATCCAAAATGGGCTCTTTCCATTTTTTGGATATGTCTCACCAGGTCACATTCGAAAGAGCCAGTGAAGACTGATAACCAGGCTATGGCCTGGGGTTTTCACCTGCTTGTCTCTGTGGAGCCTCAGGGTTTTGGGTGGCACATTAAAAGCACGGGCAGCTGCCTTAATGCTCTGCCCATTTTCAAAAGCATTCAGGGCATAACGAAGCAGATCTTCGCCATAGCCACCACGTTCAAATAATTTATTGTAAAATCTCATCAGACAATTATCAAATGAGAAGTATTTTAGGAACGTTGGAGAACTGACCCCCTATCTAACCCTAACCCCTATTCTGACCCTAACCCCTATTCTAATCCTAACCCTGGCCCCTATTCTAACTCTGACCACTAACCTTAATCCTAACCCTGCTAACTGGGGGTTAGCTAACTATGCTAGCATACATTATTTTATGCTAACCGCAGTAGCTGGCAAGCATTTATTTCACCTCAGTCTTTCTGTTAGTGAGGTTGCTAGTTAGATAACTGGGGTCTAGCTAGCCATACTAGTAGACATTAGCATATGCTAACTTGCTGGCTAGCATTGATTTAATCTCAGACTTTCTGCTCGTGAGTCTGCTAGTTAGCTAACTGGGCTAGCTAGTGCCTAAATTACAGCTAAAAACAAATGATCAACCATTGACATCTTGCCCCCAACATACTAACCTAACATATTACTACTTTACTAAAAAACAAATCAACATTTTTCTCTAGGCTTCCCTACATGTACATTACCAGTGACACTTTTGGACACATCTACCCATTCCAGGGTTTTTCTTTATTTTTTTACTATTTTCTACATTGTCAAATAATAGTGAAGACATCAAAACTATTAAATAACACATATGGAATCATGTTGTAACCAAAAAGTGTTAAACAAATCAAAAAATATTTGAGATTCTTCATAGCAACCACCCTTTTCCTTGATCAAATCAAATTGTATTTGTCACATGCGTCGAATACAACAGTGAAATGCATACTTACAAGCCCTTAACCATCAATGCTTTAGAAAATAAAAATAAGTGTTACGTAAAAAATAGATGAGTAAAAAAAAAGGACATCTACTTTGTGCATGACACAAGTAATTCTTCCAACAATTGTTTACAGACATATTATTTCACTTATAATTCAGTGTATCACAATTCCAGTGGGTCAGAAGTTTACATACAATAAGTTGACTGTGCCTTTAAACAGCTTGGAAAATTCCAGAAAAGGAGGTCATGGTTTTACAAGCTTCTGATAGGCTAATTGACATAATTTCAGTCAACTGGAGGTGTACCTGTGGATGTATTTCAAGGCCTACCTTCAAACTCAGTGCCTCATTGCTTGAAATCATGGGAAAATCAAAATAATTCAGCCAAGACCTCAGAAAAAAAATTGTAGACCTCCACAAGTCTGGTTCATCCTTGGGAGCAATTTCCAAATGCCTGAAGGTACCACGTTCATCTGTACAAACAATAGTACGCAAAGTATAAACACCATGGGACCACACAGCCGTCATACCGCACAGGAAGGAGACGCGTTCTGTCTCCTAGAGATTAACGTACTTTGATGCAAAAAGTGCAAATCAATCCCAGAACAACAGCAAAGGACCATGTGAAGATGCTGGAGGAAACAGGTACAAAAGTATCTATATCCACAGTAAAAACGAGTCCTATATCGATATAACCTGAGAGGCTGCTCAACAAGGAAGGATCCACTGCTCCAAAACAACCATAAAAAAGCCAGACTATGGTTTGCAACTGCACATGGGGACAAAGATCATACTTTTTGGAGAAATGTCCTCTGGTCTGATGAAACAAAAATAGAACTGTTTGGCCATAATGACCATCATGATGTTTGGAGGAAAAAGGGGGAGACTTGCAAGCCAAAGAACACCATCCCAACCGTGAAGCACAGGGGTGGCAGCATCATGTTGTGGGGGTGCTTTGCTGCAGGAGGGATTGGTGCACTTCACAAAATACATGGCACAATGAGGAAGGAAAATTACGTGGATATATTGAAGCAACATCTCAAGACATCAGTCAGGAAGAGAAAGCTTGGTCACAAATGGGTCTTCCAAATGGACAATGACCTCAAGCATACTTCCAAAGTTGTGGCAAAATGGCTTAAGGACAACAAAGTCAGGGTATTGGAGTGGCTATCACAAAGCCCTGACCTCAATCCTATAGAACATTTGTGGGCAGAACTGAAAAAGTGTGTGCGAGCAAGGAGGCCTACAAACCTGACTCAGTTACACCAGCTCTGTCAGGAGGAATGGGCCAAAATTCACCAAACTTATTATGGGAAGCTCGTGGAAGGCTACCTGAAACATTTGACCCAAGTTAAACAATTTTAGGGCAATACTACCAAATACTAATTGAGTGTATGTAAACTTCTGACCCACTGGGAATGTGATGAAAGAAATAAAAAGTGAAATAAATAATTCTCTCTACTATTATTCCGACATTTCACATTCTTAAAATAAAGTGGTGATCCTAATTGACCTAAAACAGGGAATATTTACTAGGATTAAATGTCAGGAATTGTGAAAAACTGAGTTTAAATGTATTTGGCTGAGGTGTATGTAAACTTCTGACTTCAACTGTATCATACAAAGTGAATAACAACACTTGCCCCATGGAGAAACTTGAATGCTTCTTGAAGCAATGCGTTACTTTTGTTCCCTCTTGAGAGAGAGGAAGTCTGGTTGATTTACTCTCACTCTGTCTCATCAACAGATCTTCACAATGGGAGAAGTAGAGCATGAAACGAGTCAGGTCAAAACTAGCTCAATTGAGGTCAAATCTGACTATTTAACACAACTTTGTTTTAAACGTTTTTTTAACATTTTGATGAACCAAAGAAAGAATAGGAGAAAGCTCAACATCATTCCAATGTGACAGTGTGTTGTATGAGTATAGTATCTCACCATCTTGGTCCATCAAGGACCTCCACAGCCAACACGCTCATACCTTTGCTGCAGTTCCTACTCTGTTCATAGTTCATGTACACTGTCACCTTTTGGTTGGTCTAAAACAGTAGGAAGAAGAGAAACAATACATTCAATGCTACATACAGTTACAATACTATGTTATAGTAACTTGTGTGTACAGTACGAAATACTATGGCCCAGTTATTAGGGAAATTGTACTGGTGGTAACCGATATGGGTGGACAACTCAAAACAGTTAATTTCACCACGCTGCTAGGTTGCTACATTTCCTTTACGAGCTTCATGGTGCCAAGCTTGCTAATCTTGCAGTATTCCTTTACTAAACCCTGCCCCAGGACCTTCACTGTTAGCTACTTCACTATTTTGATCAGTTGAAAAAGTATAACTCACACGCCTACAGTAGTGTTACCAGGTGCATGGAGAAAATCTGTGTACTAAATAGGAAAGAAACTTGATACACCACAATGTACTATTATGCCCACTATCATGTGACCAGGGCATTCTCACAGGGGGATCCTGTTGCCATGTTTATGGAGGCGATAGCTGCATATCAATGACAGCATCATGTGATAGACACTCACTAGTTCTAAACTTGCAGTAATGTGTTACTTTGGAGGTCTATCATATACACACACACACAAAATATATGAAAACAGAGTTGGTTAAACATGGATCAGATACATGAAGAAACAGCCATGTTTGTTTCTCAACAGCAGCTAGTGTGTATCAAAAATACTTAGAAGGTATTACACTCATTAGAGTGCAGGGGTATTCAACTCTTGCCCTACAAGGTCCGGAGCCTGCTGGTTTTCTGTTCTACCTGATAATTAATTGCACCCACCTGGTGTCCCAGGTCTAAATCAGTCATTGATTAGAGGGGAACAATGAAACAAAGCAATGAAACTGGCTTCGAGGTCCAGAGTTAAGTTTGAGGGCTCTCGTGTTTCCCATACTCGTTCCTGGTGCCCCACTTGGGTGCACGTTTAGTTTTTTGCCCTAGCACTACACAGCTGATTCAAATAACCAACTCATCATCAAGCCTTTATTATTTGAATCAGCTGTGTAGTACTTGGGCAAAAAACAAAATGTGCACCAAAGTAGGGCCCCAGGACCGAGTTTGGGAAACCCTGCTCTAGTGGAAGATCATCTTGTTGGTTGAATAAACCTCTAAATAGTGTTGATTCTAGTCCTTCACCTAGTTGGAATTGACAGTTGAGATCCTGTGTTATCCTCTGTAGGTGTAGACCAGGACGTTCTCCTGATCCCTGAGAGTTTTGACCTATGACCTGGCCGTGATGGGCCTCTGCAGGGCCGTGTTCAGCATCCTGTTGCTTGACTCCAGACTGACCGGCTCCAAAGTACACTACTATCAGAAATGGACAGAAATGGACATGTCTAGAGGTGGGAGGAGAAGGATTTGTGAATGTATACTGTACATGTAAGGCAATTTGTGAGGATTCAATTTCAGTTTGTATTAGTCTGATATAACATGTGCTATGGTACTGCTGTGGGATACTACTCTGTGTGTACTTTTGCCTAGAGTGTAGTGTGTGCTACTAGCAGTGGCTCCTACACATAAAGGAGCAGTGTGTGTGTGTGTGTGTGTTTGTGTGTGTGTGTTTGTGGGTGGTTGCAGTTGTATTCCAAGGCCTCCAGTGTTACCCTGAGGTCTGTGTGTTCTCCCTCCCTCTCACTGGCCTCCATCATGTTGAGCTCCATGAAGATCTGACAACAGCTGGTTCTTCCTGGTGTCAAAGTTCTCTGGAAGGGAGTCACACTGAGGAATCATGAACCACTTGAAGAATCAATCTAACCATATCTCATAAACCAGGTGTTCTGAATTAGGTAAATTCAGACTTTTTGATAAATCACATTAAATTAATTCAGTATATCTCACCTTTGCAGACTGCCCAGCAGTGTTTGAGACCAAGACCAGAGCAAATCAAATATGAGTCAGGACCAAGGCCAGAGGGGGGACCGAGTCAAGGCCGAGACCGGGAGGGGGGCGAGGGATCTGAGTCAACACGAGACCAGAAAAAATGCAAATCCAATTTCAGACCAGGATTGCAATATTGTCCAATCGCCACCATAATAACACATTTAGAATGGTGAAAAAACACATTCTGAGGGCAAATAGAGAGCCGCTCTACAAAGTATCACCACAGAGTTTCTAAACCCAGTGGAGCAACATTGAGAGACTTCTGGGAACTCTTGCAAAACAGACCAAGCAGACCAGGCCGGGTTTTGAGAAGTCACTGAGAGAAGCAGAAAATAATTCCTTAGTTGTTAATTTTCTCAATCTAAAGGCACAACCTAGATTGGAGGCAATGTCTTACATAGTTGAACATGTTATTACCTCTAACCTGGTGAAAATGTGACAAACTGACACGTTTTCATTTGTCAAAAATGACTTTGTATCGGAGTGTCTTTGATTTGAGCCTGCACGTGCGGATTTGGCTCGAGAAAACCGTTAAACCCGATGACATGTTTCTTCTCATGAGTTTATCTAGACAACGTCGCCATGACATCGCCTACAAGTGTGATCGAAGGTTTCTATTGGAGAAGCAGTTTCTGCCTATCTTCATACGGTACCGTCTTTGGGATCACTGTAACAACAAAATGTTGTTACAACTTCCCCCGATTTCTCCTTACTAATAGTGAATGCTCAAACTTCAAACAATTTGAGAAGCATCCAGCTGCAGAATATGTGCACTGACACCATGTGGTCTGCGAACCGCAACGTGCATGCGGGTGCTTCTCAGATGGTATTTTTTGCATGCAACCTGTAGAAGTTTATTGGTCTCGTGTATCGTGTGAGTCAGTAGCTTTGTTCCAGGGCGTAAGTAAGCTACTCTCATGCCAGTCAGCACACTGCTAGCTCTGGTCTAGGGGGTTATGTTAACCACTGTTGGGTGTGCTTCTAACTAGTACACGATAGCTAGGCTAGTGAACTAGTACAAACTAAGGTCACACGTTATTTGGATAGTCCATCTATAGATGTGCTACAGATGGTCATACTATCAACAAACTGTCTGTTGATAAGCAACTGCTTGCTAAGGTTACAGTTAGGTTTAGAATTAGGGTTAAGGTTAGAGTTAGCGTTTGGGTTAGGGTAATGGTTAAGGTTAGGGCTATGGCTAGTAGATAGTTAGTTGAAATGTTACTGATAGTCTGTAGAGTACACACTAGCTAGCTTCAAATTCTAAATGTGCTGTTGGTGGCAGTAACATACCATCATATTTGGTACCATTTGACATGCTGTCTCATTGTTTTACAGCATTTGTGGCGTGAGAATGTATCTGCTGGAACCAGAGCCTGTTGGAACAATTTCCCCCACTCTTCCCTAACAGCGAATCAAAGACGAGCGCGACAAATTTTGAGGATATTTTTCAACGAAAGTAAAACCCAGTAGTAATGTTACAAGTAAACAGTGGCGTGTATTCATGGATGCCAAGGGAAGCCAGGCTTCCCCCAAAAATGTACCCAAGAAAAAAAACATTCAATAATTTATCTTTTCATCACTGTGTGTTTCATAATTTTCCTTCAGTTCGCAAGAGGCTGAATGTATCTCACTGGAGAACGCATCCGAGCAAGCGAAAGAGCGCCCCTCTGTTTTTATGTTCATGCCACCTATCTGATGCTTTCTGGTCCAAAAGAGTATGACATTGTTGTCGCCCGTAACATTGAATGCAAGGGCAGCCAGCGAGCATTTGGCCTCCCTTGATTAAAAAAGTATAAAATAATAGCTAATCAGCATTGAGTTAAACTGAGTGAGCTCAACTGTGACAAAAAATAAGTGTCAATGTAACCCAGTTTGGATTTGGCGTCACTCCTCTCAAATCGCATCGAGAGCATACATCATTGACTGAAACAATTGGAATTGTTGCATCTCGTTGTGTTGTCCTCCGGTAGCTAGTTAAAATAGGACCTTTCCTAAATTAGCCATGGATTGAGATAGGGATTTCGGCTTGTGGTTTTACTTAATTCTCCGTACTGGCCAATGATTATAACGGTGATTCTGATCCAACGATGAATTAATACATTGTCCCCCTGGCCTGAGAGGGTGGAAGTTCAATATGTAGCTAGATGTAGTATGGTAATGTTAACTTGCTGGCTCATCGTTGCCCATGAAAGGAAGTTAGGCTAGCGAGCAAGCATTTTAGCCAGGTAGCCTAGGACAACAAAAAATAAAAGCGTGTACTGTATGACAGAGTTATAGACTGATTCGTCAACATGAAAGACAGAATGATGTCATTGACGTTTCTCTACAAGTAGGGTGATGTAACATGTTTTTTCTACTTACACACACACAGAAATCCGAACCATGGACAGCCACATGATTTAGCTTAAGTTGAATGGACTAAATTATGAGTTTTAGTTGTCACTGTATTAGACTAAGCATAGATGATTCGATGTTGAAATGTTGAAGTTTAAATGGTGCTGTAATAATAGAGGCAGCTCCTGTTTTCTTTGCGACTTGCTGTAACTCTCCGTGGCTCCAAATCAATAGTTGTTTAGTAGTCTGAAAATTTCGGAAACAGTAACTTGATTGATGCTGTAGGTCGCGTAACGGTTTGTTACATGCAATATACTTTGTGGACTTTACCAGACAGAGGTTGCTCTCCGGTTTTGTGATGAAACAAATGTGTTTTTTCTGGGTTCCCCAGGGATTTTACCCACGCACCGCTACAGCAAGTAAAGTAGGAAGTCCAGGTTTTAATAGGCGATACGATATCCATGTGTCATGAAAGGAATGTGGATATTTGGCCTGGCGAAGCGGTTTTGTGCCCTTACTTAATTGGAGCTGATAATTATTTGTTTTGTACTCCGCTGGTCTCGGGAAGAAATTACAAGTCCTCATTGTCCAAGATCCGAGTAAAAATGTATTTGACACTGAGACCTCGAGACCGGACCACAACACTGCAGCCCAGGCATCCCTGTCACACTTCTCCCCAAAGAAGTTGTATTCCTCCAGACTGAGCAGGCTGTTCCCTAGGTCTATCACCTCAAAGATATGACAGCGCACCCTGGTGGTGCAACAGGAGCACAGCAGTCAGCACAGGAGCCATTTTTTATTATTTACATTTGAGTCATTTAGCAGGCCTCTTATCCAGAGTGGCTTACAGCTAGTGCATTCATCTTCAAGCTGGAATCGTTCATTGGTGACGGTATCTCTGTGCATCCAAATCGCCAAAGATAAAATGCAATTGTGTTCGTTGTCCGTAAACTTAGGCCTTGCCCGCACCATAACCCCACTGCCACCATGGGGCACTCTGATCACAACGTTGACATCAGCAAACCGCTTGCCTACACGATGCCATATGCGCTGTCTGCCATCTGCCCCGTACAGTTGAAGCCGGGATTCATCCGCGAAGAGCACACTTCGCCAGTGTACCAGTGGCTATCTAATGTGAGCATTTGCCCCCTGAAGTCGGTCGCGACGCCAAACTGCAGTCAGGTCAAGAACCTGGTGAAGACGAAGAGCACGCAGGTGAGCTTCCCTGAGACAGTTTCTGACAGTTTGTATAGAAATTATTTGATTGCGTAAACCCACAGATTCATTAGCTGTCCAGGTGGCTGGTCTCAGACCATCCCACAGGTGAAGAAGCCAAATGTGGAGGTCCTGGGCTGGCGTGGTTACATGTGGTCTGTGGTTGTGAGGCCGGTTGGGCGTTCTGTCAAATTCTCTAAAATGACGTTGGAGGCAGCTGATGGTAGAGAAATTGACATAAAAGTATCTGGCAAAAACTCTGGTGGACTTTCCTCCAGTCAGCATGCCGATTGCACGCTTCCTCAAAACTTGAGACATCTGTGGCATTGTGTTGTGTGACAAAACTGCACATTTTAGAGTGGCTTTTTATTGTCCGTAGCACAAGGTGCACCTGTGGAATGATCATGCTGTTTAATCAGCTTCTTGATATGTCACACCTGTCAGGTGGATGGATTATCTTGGCAAACGAGAAATACTCCCTAACAGGTATGTAAATACATTTGTGTTAAACATTGGAGAGAAATAAGCTATTGGTTCGTATGGAACATTTATTTCAGCTCATGAAACATGGGACCAACACTGTTGCGTTTATATTTTTTTTCAGTCTAATAAAAGGAACTCTGTGGGCTAGCCACATTGCCATGATCGTGATCGCTAGCAACTGTAGCAGTGGTTTCGACAAGTTGAGTATCATTGGCACTTGTTGCATCAGATGATGCACTTTTTAAACCAATTTCTAATATCTATTTTGAGGGTACTTATCACTGAGGCACACGGTCGTGTTTAACTAACGCTCCAGCCACTACTAATTTGAAATGTCGGTAAAAAGAGACATGACCTTATGACGCATATGATAGGTCTAAAACCCTGTCAGTCATTACTTGAGCCATTTTTAAAAAATTTAACAATATTTTAAAGTAATTTATACTTTAAATGGCCTAAATATTATACATAAATCAGTGTTATAGAAAACAAATATTTATTTCAAAGTTTTATTCAACCATGTATATTATTTGGACGGGCTGGGCGGTATGCAAGGGCATGCCAGGCCCCCTAAGGCCCGCCCATAATGCTGGCCCTGAGTCACATGCGTTTGTGAATGCAATTGCCAACATGTTGCAGTTTACACAAAATGTTGGCAAATTATTCAAGGCTCCCTTTGTTATTTCATTTTAAAACTAAAATGCTTAATTGCATTTCAAAGTGTGACTCGTATGCTGTGATGACATGAACAAATTAATGATTGATCGACTGATACAGTAGCCTATATATTGTCACATTGGCCCTATGTCAGTTATTGTATTAAGACAGCTAAACAGGGCACACACTTTGTATTGATTATGTAGCTGCTGGGGTCCAGCAACATTAAGGCAGTTATCTACAATTTAAAATTAAAAAAGGGACTCTTTTTTTGCAGGTGCAAGGTAACAGTTGAATAAAATGAGAAAAAAGAAAAAACCTGCACACTGCTCTTGATAGTATCACTGCTCTTGATAGTATCACTGCTCTTGATAGTATCACTGCTCTTGATAGTATCACTGCTCTTGATAGTATCACTGCTCTTGATAGTATCACTGCTCTTGATAGTATCACTGCTCTTGATAGTATCACTGCTCTTGATAGTATCACTGCTCTTGATAGTATCACTGCTCTTGATAGTATCACTGCTCTTGATAGTATCACTGCTCTTTTTTTTTGTGGAATATTTTATTTTTGCATTTTCCAATTAAGAACATTCAAAACAAAAGTGAAAAGATATTAGACAACGATAGGACAAAGTGACAGTAACAGACGAGCGTAACAAAAAAAAATGTATAATAATTATATAAACAAACATACAATAAGAACATTTTTTAAAAAATAACGAGACATTGGATCAACTGCCGTAGGCTACATATTATACATTACGTGTGAAACATAATGTGAGGATTATATATAGATTCAATCAATGAGATGTGGGGGAGATTCTCCATATAGTCATTAAAAGGTTGCCAAATTCTGTAAAATGTCTTTAACTTATTCCTAAAGCAGTAAGTGATTTTCTCCAAAGGGATACAACTATTAACTTCCGATAGCCACATTGCAACTGGCAGGGAGGAATCCAATTTCCATTTCAAGGCAATACATTTCTTGGCAATCGCTAGCAATATTTCTGTTAGCTTTATAGTATGGCTTTGCCTAAGATTGGTGTTAGTAAAGTTACCCAGTAGACAGACCTCCGGGTCTAAAGGGAATGCAACCCCGTGAATTGAGGATATGGTATCGCATACCCCCTGCCAGAAACCGTGTCGTTTTGAACACTGCCAAGTGGAATGGAGGAATGTTCCTTCATCTGAGCCACATCTAAAACATAGGGAGGAGATATCTGGGTTGAACTTGTGCAGTCTAGATGGGGTGATATAGAGCTGATGGAGGAAATTAAACTGGATCAGTCTGTATCTGGAGTTCAATGTGGATGTAAGTATCACTGCTCTTTAATAAGCTTTACATAACGGCCTCACGGATACGTAAAGATTAAAGAGCAGTGGTACCATCAAGTGTGATATACAATTTAAAACATTACCTTTCATAACACTTTTCACAACACATTTGAAGATGTTCCCTCAGGCCACTATTCTCCTATCACATATCTACAACACAAAATCCATGCATACGTATGTGTAGAGTGTGTGTGTGTCTGTGGCTCTTCACAATCCCCGCTGTTCAATAAGTTGGGTGACTTTACTGGGTGACTTTACTGGGTGACTTTACTGGGTGACTTTACTGGGTGACTTTTTACTTTTACTTGAGTCATTTTCTATTAAGGTATCTTGACTTTTACTCAAGTATGACAATATTGGGTACTTTTTCCACCACTGGGTAGAAATGATACTGAGGAGTAATAGTATACTGTATACACATTTGCAATATGTTGTGTATTAGCATCCACTGTACATTGAAAATGTGCTGCTGCACTATATCTGTGAGGAGGAATTGTTTGTTAAAACACCCTTGTCTTTCTTACACTAACACTCCTAACCTTCCTTGTCTTTTCTTACTAGCACCGACTTTGCGGATAGCTACTTTTATTGCGGAAAATGTACTTACTGTGATATGTGGTTCTCTGACCTAGCTGTTCCAACTCAAAGTGTGTCATAAAAAAATTCACCCCTCTCCCCAATGTAAAAATATTTTCACATGACCCTCCCCTTGTACTGTAAAATAAATTGAACACTCTCCCCCTCATAGAATTAACTCAGAGTGTTTATGACCACAAGTAACAATAACTGTAGAGACCCTGTGTTTATAAACATTGATATGGACTTGCCACACAGGGCTACGGGCCAGAGGGTTGAGGGTTTACCGACTACCACAGATGAGCTCACGCTCCCTGCCTGTTCCATTACACAATGATCAGAACCAGCTGTAGACAATGCTCAGCTAGGGGGAAATCAGATTTTCTACATTTTGATGTCATATTTATAGTTATAAGATATATCCACGTCAACAGTGAAGAGGCGACTCCGGGATGCTGGCCTTCTAGGCAGAGTTCCTCTGTCCAGTGTCTGTGTTCTTTTGCCCGTCTTAATCTTTTATTTTTATTGGCCAGTGACATATTTTTTTCATTGCAACTCTGTCTAGAAGGCCAGCATCCTGGAATCGTCTCTTCACTGTTGACGTTGAGACGGGTGTTTTGCGGGTACTATTTAATGAAGCTGCCAGTTGAGGACTTGTGAGGCGTCTTTCTCAAACTAGACACCCTAATGTACTTGTCCTCTTATTCAGTTGTGCACCGGGGCCTCCCACGCCTCTTTCTATTCTGGTTAGAGACAGTTTGCACTTTTCTGTGAAGGGAGTAGTACACTGCGTTGTACGAGATCTTCAGTTTCTTGGCAATTTCTGTCATGGAATAGCCATCATTTCTCAGAACAATAATAGACTGACGAGTTTCAGAAGAAAGTGCATTGTTCTGGCCATTTTGAGCCTGTAATTGAACCCACAAATTCTGATGCTCCAGATACTCAACTAATCTAAAGGACAGTTTTATTGCTTCTTTAATTAGAACAACAGTTT
The DNA here is from genome assembly GCF_013265735.2 of Oncorhynchus mykiss. Taxonomy (NCBI): domain Eukaryota; kingdom Metazoa; phylum Chordata; class Actinopteri; order Salmoniformes; family Salmonidae; genus Oncorhynchus; species Oncorhynchus mykiss. The sequence continues at coordinate 38,784,591 of NC_050570.1, forward strand.
TCAGCTGTGCTAACATAATTGCAAAAGGGTTTTCTAATGATCAATTAGCCTTTTAAAATGATAAACTTGGATTAGCTAACACAACGTGCCATTGGAACACAGGAGTGATGGTTGCTGATAATGGGCCTCTGTACGCCTATGTAGATATTCCATAAAAAATCTGCCGTTTCCAGCTAGAATAGTCATTTACAACATTAACAATGTCAACACTGTATTTCCGATCAATTTGATGTTATTTGAATGGACATAAAATTGGCTTTTCTCTAAAAAACAAGGACATTTCTAAGTGACCCCAAACTTATGAATGGTAGTATATACAGTATATAGGATTTTTTTCAGAACATTAACCATGTGTGTTCTCTTGTTTTGTACTGTTCTGTAGTTTAGACCCAATGATTCATCTGACAAACAAAGAACTTTGCGTCCTGCAGGCCCAGGCGTGGATCAAAGCTGGTGAGACATTCAATGACGTCATCTTCACAGACGAATCAACTGTGGCCCTTGAGCAATTTGCTCAAAATTGCTACAGAAAAAAAAGGAAGAAGATCAAGCATCCCTCAAACTCTATGTGTGGGGGGCAATTTCTCACCAGGGACCAGGCCCATATTAGCGTACTGTCACGTTCTGACCTTAGTTCCTTTGTTTTCTCTTTTGTTTTAGTATGGTCAGGGCGTGAGTTGGGTGGGTAGTCTATGTTAGTTTTTCTATGATTTTCTATTTTTGTGTTTGGCCTGGTATGGTTCTCAATCAGAGGCAGCTGTCAATCGTTGTCCCTGATTGAGAACCATATTTAGGTAGCCTGTTTTCTATTGGGTTTTGTGGGTGGTTATTTTCCGTGTTTGTGCCACACACACACGGGACTGTTTCGTTTGTTTCACGGTGTTATTTTGTATTTTGTAGTGTTCAGTTTTTTCATATTAAAATGGACACATACCACGCTGCAAATTGGTCCGACCTCTTACTCTTCATCAGAGGAGGACGAATGCCGTTACACTTACACCTCACGGGCTGCTATGTGTTCCACAATAATTCATGGTTGCCTCCTTTTTCAGGTATCTTGGTTCCAGATTTCTTTGTGGAAGAAATCGTCAAGAGATATGCTGGACCTTATGTCAGAGAGGTGTTTCTGGGAACACATTTTTTCTTTCAAAGTAGGATTATAGCAATATTTTGTTATGTTTAGGCCTATTTACATGTTTATTTCTAGTATTGTACCTAATGTTGGCTGGTAGGCTAAATATCTTTTATGTATGCGGATAACTCACTGTATACATCAGCTACTACAGCGAGTGAAATCACTGCAACACTTAAAGAGCTGCAGTTCATTTCAGAATGGGTAGCAAGGAATAAGTTAGTCCAAAATATTTCAACTAAAAGCATTATATTTGGGAAAAATGATTCACTAAACCTTAACTCAACTTAACCTTGTAATAAATAATGAAGATATTGAGTAGGTTGAGGTGACTAAACTGCTTGGAATAACCCTGGATTGTTTACTGTAATGGTAAAAATAGATTGATACAACAGTAGCTAAGATGGGGAGAAGTCTGTCCATATTAAAGCACCTTTTTAACAACACTATCAACAAGAAAATACAACTTATTGACGACCGTCTACTACGAGCTTAGGAGGGGACGACGATATGCTGTCAGAGAGAGAGCGAGAGAGAGACGCACACACAGGGGAACATCAGTTAAAACCAGCACCAAAGAAACAACACCTGCACAAAACAAAGACAGAAGAAACAGGCTATCCCTCCAAAACGAAGGAGATGGGCCTAGATATGCACCATTATTAAAAGGTGTGATGTCAGGTTGAAACTCTAATTAATTTGTCGAGACATTCTAAATGACAAGTGGCGCAATCTTCTTCTAATCGATTATCTTGTACAACTTTCCCTGGACTGCTAATTGCAACCAAAAAATATAAATTCAATAATGAAGGGCTTGATTGTTTTTCAGACCACAGAAGAGAGATGCAGAGATATGTGAAATGATGGCTACACCATCTTAACATACAAGTTAAATAACTGGTTCCACTATCAAGGTATTTGTCAAGGATCTAATGTGTATTGATGACAGGGCACTGTTTTAACAGTAGGGATTCTTCAATTACGTTTTTGTTGACATTCAAAGACGGACAACTAGTTTTCATGTACATTTTTTCACTTGAGAAATACTGCACCGAACAACTTAATTCCATGTAAATTTGCACGACTAAGACCTTCGCAGACGTCCAAATTAATTACATATTTCTTGAGTTATTAATTTAGAAACATTTTAGGATGTGTACTGGCTACTGTGTCTCTAGAGGGACAGACAGTAATATTTGTTCTATTTTTTCAAGCAAAGGTATGCGAGCCCAGACCACAGTTAGAAAAATTAACCACATATTTCCCCGGATGTGTGAAGCATTCGTTTGGCGTTTCCACTACCAAATATGGCGATGAGAGGAAGCCCAGTGACTGACAGTGTGAGAAGATGGGTTTTGGTCGATATTGTGCTAATTTTCTCATTAATGAAACATTTGATCTCAGTACTGTTTTCTGTTCCTAAAACTAGAATCTGTTACGTACAGAGTGCTGTACGTTTTGTAGACTTTACACTTTACCTTAGAATAAAAAAATATGTTGTTTAGAAGGAGTGCAAGAGCAAATTGCGTTATTGCACACTTCAGATTAGGCGTTCCCAAATGGAAATATGCAAATACATGCTAGAACGCGCCAATAGGATCTTGCTAGCTAGTGCTTGGTTCTGCACTCCTCCTTGCTTGTTCTGCCCACTATGACTAATTTGTTTCCAATCGAAAAGACACTCACATTTTATTGGTCACATGTGTTAAGCAGATGTTATTGCGGGTATATCTTGGGTTAGTTATAAAAATCTTTGCGCGGATGTTCACTTTACCTAGCCGAGCTATGCTAGGAGCAAGCCGAAGCTAATTTGCTTTCGAAAAGTATTCAGACCCCTTGACTTTTTTCACATTACAGCCTTATTCTAAAATGGATTTAAAAAAATGTCCCCATCAATCTACACACAGTACCCCATAATGACAAAGCAAAAACAGTTTAAAAAAATAACAATTTGCAAATCTAGTAAAAATGAAAAACTGAAATATCAAATTTACATAGGTACTCAGACCCTTTACTCAGTACTTTGTTGAATCACCGTTGGCAGCGATTACAGCCTCGAGTCTTCTTGGATATGATGCTATAAGCTTGGCACATCTGTGTTAGGTGAGTTTATCCCATTCTTCTCTGCAGATCCTTTCAAGCACTGTCAGGTTGGATGGGGAGTGTCACTGCACTGCTCCGGCTGGGCACTGAAGGACATTCAGAGACTTGTCCCGAAGCCACTCCTGCTTTGTCATGGTTGTACCATTAGGGTTCTTGTCCTGTTGGAAGGTGAACCTTCGCCAAATCCTGAGCGCTATGGAGCAGGTTTTCATCAAGGTTCTCACTGTATATCTCCCAGTCGCTGCCGCTGAAAAACATCCCCACAGCATGATGCTGCCACCACCATGCTTTACCATAGGGATGGTGCCTGGTTTCCTCCAGACGTGACGTTTGGCATTCAGGGCAAACAGTTCAATCTTGCTTTCATCAGACCAGAGAATCTTGTTTCTCATGGTATGAGTCTTTAAGTGCCTTTTGGCAAACTCCAAGTGGGCTGTCATGTGTCTTTTACTGAAGAATGGCTTCCGTCTGGCCACTCTAGCATAAAGGCCTGATTGGTGGAGGGCTGCAGAGATGGATGTTCTTCTGGAACGTTCTTCCAACTCCACAAAGGAACACTGGAGCTCTGTCAGGGTGACCATCGGGTTCTTGGTCACCTCTCTGACCAAGTCCCTTCTCCGATTGCTCAGTTTGGCTGGGCGGCCAGCTCTAGGAAGAGGTTAAATATCAGTGCTTGTGTGAAATGTCGTTGTCTAATGCTGCTGTATTGATACTCTGGGAAGAATAAACTTGGTTTAAACTTTCATAGCGTCTGTCGAGTTTCTACTCTGAGAATTAGAGCCTAATTCTAACAACCTTATTCTAAAATGGATCAAATTAATTATTTTTCTCAATCTACAGACAATACCCTATAATGGCAAAGTGAAAACAGTTGTAGACATTTTAGCTAATTTATATTTAAAAAAAAAGGTGAAATATCACATTTACATAAGTATTCAGACCCTTTACTCAGTACTTTGTTGAAGCACCTTTGGCAGATATTACAGCATCGAGTCTTGTTGGGTATGACGCTACAAGCTTGGCACACCAGTATTTAGGGAGTTTCTCCCATTCTTCTCTGCAGATCCTCTCAAGCTCTGTCAAGTTGAATGGGGAACGTTGCTGCACAGCTATTTTCAGGTCTCTCCAGAGATGTTCGATCGGGTTCAAATCTGTGCTCTGGCTGGACCACTTAATTAAGAGACATTCAGAGACTTGTCCCGAAGCCACTCCTGTGTTGTCTCGACTGTGTGGTTAGGGTTGTTGTCCTGTTGGAAGGTGAACCTTCACCCTAGTCTGATGTCCCGAGCTCTCTGGAACAGGTTTTCATCAAGGATCTCTCTGTACTTTGCTCTGTTCAGCTTTGCCACGATCCTGACTAGTCTCACAGTCCCTGCCGCTGAAAAACTTTCCCACAGCATGATGCTGCCACCTCCATGCTTCACCGTCATGGTCTGAGAGTCTTTAGGTGCCTTTTGGCAAACTTCAAGCTTGCTGTCACAGAAGGAGTGGCTTCCATCTGGCCACTACCATAAAGGCCTGATTGGTGGAGTGCTGCAGAGATGGTTGTCCTTCTGGAAGGTTCTCCCATTTCCACAGAGGAACTCTGGAGCCCTGTCAGAGTGACCCTCAGGTTCTTGGTCACCTCCCTGATCTTCCATTTAAGAATGATGGAGGCCACTGTGTTCTTGGGGACCTTCAATGCTGCAGAATTTTTTGTACCCTTCCCCAGATCTGTGCCTCGACACAATCCTGTCTCGGACTCTACCCACAATTCCTTCAACCTCATTGCTTGGTTTTTGCTCTGACATGCACTATTAACTGTGGGACTTTATATAGACAGGTGTGTGCCTTTACAAATCATGTCCAATCAATTGAATTTACCACAGGTGGACTCCAATCAAGTTGTAGAAATATCAAAGATGTTCAATGGAAACAGGATGCACCTTAGCTCAATTTCGAGTCTCATAGCAATGGGTCTGAATACTTATGCAAATAAGGTATATGTTTTTTTTTATTTAGACTAAATTTGCAAAAACATCTAAAAACCTGTTTTGCTTTGTCATTATGGGGTAGTGTGTAGATTGATGAAGGGGAAAAAACGATGTAATTAATTTTAGAACCAGGCTGTAACAAAATGTGGAAAAAGTCAAGGGGTCTGAATACTTTCCGAATGCACTGTATGTATTTATGTGAACTTATTAACAAAAAAAGAAACATCCCTTTTTCAGGACCCTGTCTTTCAAAGATAATTCGTAAAAATCCAAATAACTTCACAGATCTTCATTGTAAAGGGTTTAAACAGTGTTTACCATGCTTGTTCAATGAACTATAAACAATTAATGAACATGAACCTGTGGAACGGTCGTTAAGACACTAACAGCTTACAGACGGTAGGCAATTAATGTCACAGTTATGAAAACTTAGGATACTAAAAAGAGGCCATTCTACTGACTCTGAAAAACACCAAAAGAAAGATGCCGAGGGTCCCTGCTCATCTGCGTGAACGTGCCTTAGGCATGCTGCAAGGAGGCATGAGGACTGCAGATGTGGCCAGGGCAATAAATTGCATTGTCCGTACTGTGAGACGCCTAAGACAGCGCTACAGGGAGACAAGACGGACAACTGATCGTCCTTGCAGTGGCAGACCACGTGTAACAACACCTGCACAGGATCGGTACATCCGAACATCACACCTGCGGGACAGGTACAAGATGGCAACAACAACTGCCCGAGTTACACCAGGAACGCACAATCCCTCCATCAGTGCTCAGACTGTCCGCAATAGGCTGAGAGATGCTGGACTGAGGGCTTGTAGGCCTGTTGTAAGGCAGGTCCTCACCAGACATCACCGGCAACAATGTCGTCTATGCGCACAAACCCACCGTCGCTGGACCAGACAGGACTGGCAAAAAAGTGCTCTTCACTGACGAGTCGTGGTTTTGTCTCACCAGACGTGATGGTCAGATTTGCATTTATCGTCGAAGGAATGAGCGTTACACCAAGGCCTATACTCTGGAGCTAGATCGATTTGGAGTTGGAGGGTCGGTCATGGTATGGGGTGGTGTGTCACAGACCACATCATCATTGCAGGCAATCTCAACACTGTGCATTACAGGGAAGACATCCCTCATGTGGTACCCTTCCTGCAGGCTCATTCTGACATGACCCTCCAGCATGACAATGCCACCAGCCATACTGCTCGTTCTGTGTGTGATTTCCTGCAAAACAGAAATGTCAGTGTTCTGCCATGGCCAGCGAATAGCCCGGATCTCTATCCCATTGAGCACGTCTGGGACCTGTGGGATCGGAAGGTGAGGGCTAGGGCCATTCCCCCCAGAAATGTCTGGGAACTTGCAGGGACATTGGTGGAAGAGTGGGATAACATCTCACAGCAAGAACTGGCAAATCTTGTGCAGTTCATGAGGAGGACATGCACTGCAGTACTTAATGCAGCTGGTGGCCACACCAGATACTGACTGTCACTTTTGATTTTGACCCCCCCTTTGTTCAGGGACACATTATTCCTTTTCTGTTAGTCACATGTCGGTGGAACTTGTTCAGTTTATGTCTCAGTTGTTGAATCTTGTTATGTTCATACAAATATTTACACATGTTAAGTTTGCTGAAAATAGACAGAGTTAACGGTGAGAGGACGTTTCTTCTTTTTTCAAACATATATTTTATGAAAAAGAGAACGATGTTTCTGAACGATGCACCATGCTGGCTTGTTGACAACATGACCGAGAGGCGCAGATTACTGTTTGATTTGAGAAAGGTGCTTCTTCCTCACCGCTTTGGCTGTTCCCCGTCATGGGCCATAGACGGGTGCTATGTGGTCAGCTTAATCAAATGCTGCCAGTGTCCAACTCTCAGTCAACTGAAACATGTTTAAACTACAGTTGTTGCGTGTTTTTTAAAGGAGCTCCTAATGGGTCATGGCTAGAAGGATTCCAGCTCTTGTCAAATTAAAGTCAGATTATCATTTTTGTAGCAAGTTAGAAGAATTTACGCAGCAGGTTAAAAAAATTAATGTAGCAGTTTAGGATAATAAGGTTAAGGTTTGGAAAAGTGTTGTGGTTAGCTAAAATGCTAACCATTTCAACTTTGTGTTAATTTGACAAAAGCTGGATCCCTTCTAGCCATGACCCGCCTAACGGCAGCTGCATATACGGACTCACATTAGGCGGTGGTTTAGACTTTGTGGCTGTGGTATCTTGTGACAACCCACTCACACAGGAGAGAAACAACATGGCTGCTCAGTCTGTGGTAAAATGTTCACTCAGAAGACTCATATAGATAATATCCATTGTAGAAAATACAGTGGGAAATCATTTCTTATACCTTTATGGAACTGTCTCTTTAATTGCACCTTTTGATTAACTGTCCCTTTAACTGCATGCACCTCTGAGTCATAAGGATGTATAGAGATCGCAATGTTTCAGTCCTTAATGGCGCTGCCCATGCTAATACATACTTTTGGGCACTGGAGGACGTATACATCTCTATGCTCTGAGTACACCTGCAACCGATTACCTTGTTAAATACCTGAGTTTCTTTGTCTTTTAATTCAAGATTATAGTCCTGGTCTGGACTGGGAGATGATGTCTGAAACTGATGGCTCGTCGAATGGAGATCAGAGTGAGAAGGAATCGATCACAGTGGCGAATAAAAAAGGAAACAATAGAAGTAGAGATACTCTCAATGATCGGCTATGAAAAGCCAACTGACATTTACTCCTGAGGTGCTGACCTGTTGCACCCTCGACAACTACTGTGATTATTATTATTTGACCATGCTGGTCATTAATGAACATTTGAACATCTTGGCCATGTTCTGTTATAATCTCCACCCGGCACAGCCAGAAGTGGACTGGTTACCCCTCATAGCCTGGTTCCTCTCTAAGTTTCTTCCTAGGTTTTGGCCATTCTAGGGAGTTTTTCCTAGCCACCGTGCTTCTACGCCTGCATTGCTTGCTGTCTGGGGTTTTTAGGCAGGGTTTCTGTACAGCATTTTGAGATATCAGCTGATCTAAGAAGGGCGAAATAAATACATTTGTTTTGAGGTAAAGTGGTCGTGGAGTCTAGTTAATCCAAGCCTAGTTCTGACTCTTTTTTTTTTAGTTGGAGTGAGGGTTTTGGAACGGTCAAGATACATCTGGGAGATCCATTTGAAGTCTCAATGAAAATCATAGATGTATTAGATGAGGTGGCATCAGTAAAAATAACAACAAATGGGTTGATTTCGTTTTTTTGTATGTCCCGAGGAGCAAAAGGAGCATGCTTTGCACCTGAAAAATATCGGATTGGAATGTGTCGTGTGTGTGTGGATCTGCGAAGCAGGGCGCCTATATCAAGGGGTTTTTATATCTGCGGTGGCGCTAGAAGTGATTGAAAGGATGTCATGGAAGAAATAGATGCAGTGGTTGGTGCACACTGACTGACCCGTATGATTGATGGAGTGGGGAAGCCAGGTCCATTCTTCTGTTCTTTGAAGAATAGTCTCCCTTCGTATGAATATTTGGGTTATGTGTGATATCCTGTGAAAGCCTTCGTGCCCAAACCCTTGCAGTGTGACAAATGTAAAGTATTTGGACATGGGTCAAGTGTATGTAGACGGGAAGAGTATCGTATGCCAGTTGAGTCGAAATGCTGCAATTTTAGTGGCAGTAGGTGGCGGCGATACACCAATAGGTGTAGTCTGCCATAAAACCTTGAAGAAGGAGGATGATGATATAGTATAGGAGAAGATGGCGGAAACTTAGGATTTGTTAGAAACGGCTAGTGAGTTGGAAGAAGATAATGTCACAGAGAGTGAGTGGATTACAGTGGTGAAGAAGAATGGAAATGAGAGAAGTAAAGTTGTGGTGGGAACGAGGAAACCCTTAGACTCATTGTTAGTTGGAGTGAGGGTGTTGGACCAATGCGACCTGGGAAATCTGTTTAACGTCTCGAAGAAAATCTGGAATGTGTGGAGTTGGTGAGAGTCACAAGAAGTGGTAGTCTTTTGATTTGTTATGTAGAGATGAACGTACTTTGGTGCAAGTCTCCCCCTTTTTCCTCCAAACATAACGATGGTCATTATGGCCAAACAGTTCTATTTTTGTTTCATCAGACCAGAGGACATGTCTCCAAAAAAGTATGATCTTTGTTCCCATTGGCAAACCGTAGTCTGGCTTTTTTATGGTGGTTTTGGAGCAGTGGCTTCTTCCTTGCTGAGTGACCTTTCGGGTTATGTCGATATAGGACTCACTTTACTGTGGATATAGATAATTTTGTACCTGTTTCCTCCAGCATCTTCACAAGGTCCTTTGCTGTTGTTCTGGGGCTGATTTGCACTTTTTGCACCAAAGTACATTCAGAAAGGAGACAGGAATGAGACAAAGTACAGAAGGAGGCAAAATACGCTCAGGAAGGAGACAGAACGTGTCTCCTTCCTGAGCGATATGACGGCTGCGTGATCCCATGGTGTTTATACTTGCGTACTATTATTTGTACAGAACGTGGTACTTGAAGGCGTTTAGAAATTGCTCCCAAGGATGAAGCAGACTTGCAGAGATATACAAAAAAAATTATGAGGTCTTGGCTGATTTCTTTTGATTTCCCCATGATGTCAAGCAAAGAGGCACTGAGTTTGAAGGTAGGCCTTGAAATACATCCATAGGTACACCTCCAATTGACTCATAGGATGTCTATTAGCCTATCAGAAGCTTGTAAAGCCATGACATCATTTTCTGGAATTTTCCAAGCTGTTTAAAGGCACAGTCAACTTAGTGTATGTAAACTTCTGACCCACTGGAATTGTGATACAGTGAATTATAAGTGAAATAATCTGTCTGTAAACAATTGTTGGAATAATTACTTGTGTCATGCACAAAGTAGATGTCCTAACCGACTTGCCAAAACTATAGTTTGTTAACAAGAAATTTGTGGAGTGGTTGAAAAACGAGTTTTAATGACTCCAACCTTTAGTGTATGTAAACTTCCGACTTCAACTGTATACTGCATGTACATACAGCACCAGTCAGAAGTTTGGACACACCTACCTATTAAAGGGTTTTTCTTTATTTTTACTATTTTCTACATTGTAGAATAATAGCGAAGACCTTAAAAATAGGAAATTACACATATGGAACGATGTAGTAACCAAAAGTGTTAAACAAATCTAAATATATTTTAGATTCTTCATAGTAGCCACCCTTTGCCTTGATGACAGGTTTGCACACGCTTGACATTCTCTCAACCAGCTTCATGAGGAATGCTTTTCCAATAATCTTGAAGGAGTTCCCACGTATGCTGAACACTTGTTGGCTACTTTTCCTTCACTCTGCGGTCCAATTCATTCCAAACCATCTCAATTGGGTTGAGGTCGGGTGATTGTGGATGCCAAGTCATCTGATGCAGCGCTCCATCACTCTCCTTCTTGGTCAAATAGCCCTTACAAAGCCAAGAGGTGTGTTGGGTCATTGTCCTGTTGAAAAACAAACGATAGTCCCACTAAGCGCAAACCAGATGTGATGGCATATCGCTGCAGAATACTGAGGTAACCATGATGGTTAAGTGTTGCCTTAAATAAATCACTGACAGTGTCACCTGGAAAGCACCCCCACACCATCAGACCTCCATGCTTCACGGTGGGAACCACACATGCAGAGATCATCCATTCACCTACTCTGCGTCTCACAAAGACACGGCGGTTGGAACCAAAAAATCTCAAATTTGGACTCATCAGACTAAAGGACAGATTTCCACTGGTCCAATGTCCATTGCTCATGTTTCTTGGCCCAAGCAAGTGCCTTCTTCTTATTGGTGTCCTTTAGTAGTGGTTTCTTTGCAGCAATTCAACCATAAAGGCCTGATTCACACAGTCTCCTCTGAACAGTTGATGTTGAGATGTCTGTTACTTGAACTCTGTGAAGCATTTATTTGGGCTGAAATTGTTGAGGCTGGTAACTCTTAATGAAATTATCCTCTGCAGCAGAGATAACTATTGGTCTTCCGTTCCTGTGGCGGTCCTCATGAGAGCCAGTTTCATCTCAGCATTTGATGTTTTTTGCAACTGAACTTGAAATTTTCCAGATTGACTGACCTTCATGTCTTAAAGGAATGATGGACTGTCATTTCTCTTTGCTTATTTGAGCTGTTCTTGCCATAATATAGACTTGGTTACCAAATTGTCAGGTGCGTGAATGAGGACCCAAAAGCGAATTAACAAAACAGAGTTTCTTTAATGACGAAACACACGTAGGCTCAGATGGACAGGCAGATTCCGACAGGACAGGACAAGGTTAGATGAACATGCAGATTCCGACAGGACAGGACAAGGTTGCAGCAAACACGACGATAGTCTGGTTCAGGCATGAGTAACACAAACGAGAATCCGACAAAGACAGGAGCAGAAACAGAGAGAGATATAGAGACCTAATCAGAGGGAAAAAGGGAACAGGTGGGAAAAGGGGTGAACGAGGTAGTCAGAGAAGACAAGGAACAGCTGGGGGAAAGAGGGGAAGAAAAGGTAACCTAGTACGACCAGCAGAGGGAGACAGGGTGAAGAGAAAGGACAGAAACAAGACACAACATGACAATACATGACAGTACCCCCCCACTCACCGAGCGCCTCCTGGCGCACTCAAGGAGGAAACCTGGTGGCAACGGAGGAAATCATCGATCAGCGAACGGTCCAGCACGTCCCGAGAGGGAACCCAACTCCTCTCCTCAGGACCGTACCCCTCCCAATCCACTAGGTACTGATGACCACGGCCCCGAGGACGCATGTCCAAAATCTTACGGACCCTGTAGATAGGTGCGCCCTCGACAAGGATGGGGGGGGGGGGGGAAGACGAGCGGGGGCGCGAAGAACGGGCTTAACACAGGAGACATGGAAGACCGGGTGGACGCGACGAAGATATCGCGGAAGAAGAAGTCGCACTGCGACAGGATTAATGATCTGAGAAATACGGAACGGACCAATGAAACGCGGGGTCAACTTGCGAGAAGCTGTCTTAAGGGGAAGGTTCTGAGTGGAGAGCCAAACTCTCTGACCGCGACAATATCTAGGACTCTTAGTTCTACGCTTATTAGCAGCTCTCACAGTCTGCGCCCTATAACGGCAAAGTGCAGACCTGACCCTCTTCCAGGTGCGCTCGCAACGTTGGACAAAAGCCTGAGCGGAGGGGACGCTGGACTCGGCGAACTGAGATGAGAACAGCGGAGGCTGGTACCCGAGGCTACTCTGAAAAGGAGATAGCCCGGTCGCAGACGAAGGAAGCGAGTTGTGGGCGTATTCTGCCCAGGGGAGCTGTTCCGACCAAGACGCAGGGTTGCGAAAAGAAAGACTGCGTAAGATGCGACCAATAGTCTGATTGGCCCGTTCTGCTTGACCGTTAGACTGGGGGTGAAAGCCGGAAGAGAGACTGACGGAAGCCCCAATCAAACGGCAAAACTCCCTCCAAAATTGAGACGTGAATTGCGGACCTCTGTCCGAAACGACGTCTGACGGAAGGCCATGAATTCTGAAAACATTCTCGATGATGATTTGTGCCGTCTCTTTAGCAGAAGGAAGCTTAGCAAGGGGAATAAAATGAGCCGCCTTAGAGAACCTATCGACAACCGTAAGAATAACAGTCTTCCCCGCTGACGAAGGCAGTCCGGTGACAAAATCTAAGGCGATGTGAGACCACGGTCGAGAGGGAATGGGAAGCGGCCTGAGACGGCCGGCAGGAGGGGAGTTACCGGACTTAGTCTGCGCGCAGACCGAACAAGCAGCCACGAAACGACGCGTGTCATGCTCCCGGGTGGGCCACCAAAAACGCTGGCGAATGGAAGCAAGCGTACCCCGAACGCCAGGGTGGCCGGCTAACTTGGCAGAGTGAGCCCACTGAAGAACGGCCAGACGAGTAGGAACGGGAACGAAAAGAAGGTTCCTAGGACAAGCGCGCGGCGACGGAGTGTGAGTGAGTGCTTGCTTTACCTGCCTCTCAATTCCCCAGACAGTCAACCCGACAACACGCCCCTCAGGGAGAATCCCCTCGGGGTCAGTGGAGGCTACTGAAGAACTGAAGAGACGAGATAAAGCATCAGGCTTGGTGTTCTTAGAGCCCGGACGATAAGAAATCACGAACTCGAAACGAGCGAAAAACAGCACCCAGCGCGCCTGACGCGCATTAAGTCGTTTGGCAGAACGGATGTACTCAAGGTTCCTATGGTCGGTCCAAACGACAAAAGGAACGGTCGCCCCCTCCAACCACTGTCGCCATTCGCCTAGGGCTAAGCGGATGGCGAGCAGTTCGCGGTTTCCCACATCATAGTTACGTTCTGACGGCGACAGGCGATGAGAAAAATACGCGCAAGGGTGGACCTTGTCGTCAGAGAGGGAGCGCTGAGAAAGAATGGCTCCCACGCCCACCTCTGACGCGTCAACCTCGACAACGAACTGTCTAGAGACGTCAGGTGTAACAAGGATAGGTGCGGATGTAAAACGATTCTTGAGGAGATCAAAAGCTCCCTGGGCGGAAACGGACCACTTAAAGCACGTCTTGACAGAAGTAAGGGCTGTGAGAGGAGCTGCCACCTGACCGAAATTACGGATGAAACGACGATAGAAGTTCGCGAAGCCGAGAAAGCGCTGCAGCTCGACGCGTGACTTAGGGACGGGCCAATCAATGACAGCTTGGACCTTAGCGGGATCCATCTTAATGCCTTCAGCGGAAATAACAGAACCGAGAAATGTGAAGGAGGAGGCATGAAAAGTGCACTTCTCAGCCTTCACAAAAAGACAATTCTCTAAAAGGCGCTGGAGGACACGTCGAACGTGCTGAACATGAATCTGGAGTGACGGTGAAAAAATCAGGATATCGTCAAGGTAAACGAAAACAAAGATGTTCAGCATGTCTCTCAGGACATCATTGACTAATGCCTGAAAGACAGCTGGAGCGTTAGCGAGGCCGAAAGGAAGAACCCGGTATTCAAAGTGCCCTAACGGAGTGTTAAACGCCGTCTTCCACTCGTCCCCCTCCCTGATGCGCACGAGATGGTAAGCGTTACGAAGGTCCAACTTAGTGAAAAACCTGGCTCCCTGCAGGATCTCGAAGGCTGAAGACATAAGAGGAAGCGGATAACGATTCTTCACTGTTATGTCATTCAGCCCTCGATAATCTATGCAGGGGCGCAGGGACCCGTCCTTCTTCTTAACAAAAAAAACCCCCGCTCCGGCGGGAGAGGAGGAGGGGACTATGGTACCGGCGGCAAGAGCTACAGACAAATAATCTTCGAGAGCCTTACGTTCGGGAGCCGACAGAGAGTATAGTCTACCCCGGGGGGGAGTGGTTCCCGGAAGGAGATCAATACTACAATCATACGACCGGTGTGGAGGAAGAGAGGTGGCCCTGGACCGACTGAACACCGTGCGCAGATCGTGATATTCCTCCGGCACCCCTGTCAAATCACCAGGCTCCTCCTGTGAAGAAGAGACAGAGGAAACAGGAGGGATAGCAGACATTAAACATTTCACATGACAAGAGACGTTCCAGGAGAGGATAGAATTACTAGACCAATTAATAGAAGGATTATGACAAACTAGCCAGGGATGGCCCAAAACAACAGGTGTAAAAGGTGAACGAAAAATTTAAAAAGAAATGGTTTCGCTATGATTACCAGAGACAGTGAGGGTTAAAGGTAGCGTCTCACGCTGAATCCTGGGGAGAGGACTACCATCCAAGGCGAACAAGGCCGTGGACTCCCTTAACTGTCTGAGAGGAATGTCATGTTCCCGAGCCCAGGTCTCGTCCATAAAACAGCCCTCCGCCCCAGAGTCTATCAAGGCACTGCAGGAAGCTGACGAACCGGTCCAGCGTAGATGGACCGACAAGGTAGTGCAGGATCTTGAAGGAGAGACAGGAGTAGTAGCGCTCACCAGTAGCCCTCCGCTTACTGATGAGCTCTGGCTTTTACTGGACATGAAGTGACAAAATGACCAGCGGAACCGCAATAGAGACAGAGGCGGTTGGTGATTCTCCGTTCCCTCTCTTTAGTCGAGATGCGGATACCTCCCAGCTGCATAGGCTCAGCACCCGAGCCGGCAGAGGAAGATGGTAGTGATGCGGAGAGGGGGGCAACGGAGAACGCGAGCTCCTTTCCACGAGCTCGGTGACGAAGATCAACCCGTCGCTCAATGCGAATAGCGAGTTCAATCAAGGAATCCACGCTGGAAGGAACCTCCCGGGAGAGAATCTCATCCTTTACCTCTGCGCGGAGACCCTCCAGAAAACGAGCGAGCAAAGCCGGCTCGTTCCAGCCACTGGAGGCAGCAAGAGTGCGAAACTCAATAGAGTAGTCTGTTATGGATCGATTACCTTGACATAGGGAAGACAGGACCCTGGAAGCCTCCTCCCCAAAAACAGATCGATCAAAAACCCGTATCATCTCCTCCTTAAAGTCCTGATACTGGTTAGTACACTCAGCCCTTGCCTCCCAGATTGCCGTGCCCCACTCACGAGCCCGTCCAGTAAGGAGAGATATGACGTAGGCGATACGAGCAGTGCTCCTGGAGTAAGTGTTGGGCTGGAGAGAAAACACAATATCACACTGGGTGAGGAACGAGCGGCATTCAGTGGGCTCCCCAGAGTAACACGGCGGGTTATTGATTCTGGGCTCCGGAGATTCGAAAGCCCTGGAAGTGGCCGGTGGATCGAGGCGGAGATGGTGAACCTGTTCTGTGAGGTTGGAGACTTGGGTGGCCAGGGTCTCAACGGCATGTCGAGCAGCAGACAATTCCTGCTCGTGTCTGCCTAGCATCGCTCCCTGGATCTCGACGGCTGAGTGGAGAGGATCCGAAGTCGCTGGGTCTATTCTTGGTCGGATTCTTCTGTCAGGTGCGTGAATGAGGACCCAAAAGCGAATTAACAAAACAGAGTTTCTTTAATGACGAAACACACGTAGGCTCAGATGGACAGGCAGATTCCGACAGGACAGGACAAGGTTAGATGAACATGCAGATTCCGACAGGACAGGAAAAAGGTTGCAGCAAACACGACGATAGTCTGGTTCAGGCATGAGTAACACAAACGAGAATCCGACAAAGACAGGAGCAGAAACAGAGA
This sequence comes from Oncorhynchus mykiss, assembly GCF_013265735.2. NCBI lineage: Eukaryota > Metazoa > Chordata > Actinopteri > Salmoniformes > Salmonidae > Oncorhynchus > Oncorhynchus mykiss. Next base: position 38,800,901 of record NC_050570.1, read on the forward strand.
GAGATATAGAGACCTAATCAGAGGGAAAAAGGGAACAGGTGGGAAAAGGGGTGAACGAGGTAGTCAGAGAAGACAAGGAACAGCTGGGGGAAAGAGGGGAAGAAAAGGTAACCTAGTACGACCAGCAGAGGGAGACAGGGTGAAGAGAAAGGACAGAAACAAGACACAACATGACAATACATGACACCAAATAGGGCCATCTTCTGTATACCAATACTACCTTGTCACAACACAACTGATTGGCTCAAACGCAATAAGGAATGAAATTACACAAATGAACTACCTGTTAATTGAAATGCATTCCAGGTGACTACCTCATGAAGTTGTTTGAGAGAATGCCAAGAGCGTGCGGAGCTGTCATCAAGGCAAAGGGTGGCTACTTTGAAGAACCTAAAATATATTTTGATTTGTTTAACACTTTTTTGGTTAATACATGATTATGCAATAGTCATGGAAACGCCTTACTCTGCTTATCTTAAGCGGCGTAATTGTAATGAACACAAGGGGAGACAGAGAGCTGGTTTCAAGCGCATGGCGCAGCAGGTGTTTATTGCAAAGGACCACAGGGGCAGGCATAAGGTCATACACAGGGGGTCCAAAAGGACTACAGTACAGGCAGGGGAAAGGCTAGTAACGTAGTCCGGGAGATCAGGCAATGGGTTGATAACAGGAAATCCAATAGGCTAAAGTACAGGCAGGGAATAGACACACAAAAAAACAAATCATACACGGGATGAGTAAATCAAGGGAAAGCCGTGTGTCACAAAACAAACAACAACTCGCAGTGATTGGGTGCAAAGAACTGAACTAAATAGTGTGTGATAATGACATACAGGTGTGTGAACAGATGATTCGAATTCAGGTGATTGGGATCTGGAGAGTGAGCTGCGTTCAGGGGATCTAGGTGTTTGAGAGTGTGAGCTGGAAAGTGGGCTGGAAAGTGAGCTGCGTTCAGCGGAGTGAGTTGGAAGCAGACGTTAAAGTAATGTCAAAATCCAATTAAGCATACGCCGATTAAACATCTGGTTTTCTGAGCAATCTTTTATGAGGATTCTGTGTTATGTACTATAGCCCTTTACCATATATGTGATTGAATATTATCTGCTGTTGGCTTGTGTGCATGTATGTATGTGTTATGCAACATAGCTGATTTGAAACATTGTTAACAGTTTCAGGGCCATAGGCCTTTCTCATGATGGAAAAATACAGAATAACATGAAGACAGGAACTGTGCAATGAGTTTGGGGGGCACATTCAGAACGTAGTGTTGCGAGAACAAACGGTCTTTTGTTAGATAACAGGAGCCAGGTGTGAGATAACGGTATCGAGCATGAGCGCATAGATATTCTTCACAGCAACATCTATCAACTGGAGCGCCCAGGGGCTGGGACCAGCTCTGCGCCAACAATCAACGATAGGCTGGGTGAGTCTAAACCACGCCCAGTCTCAACTCTGACAGGCCGGCTCGGAAGCAGGAACTATTTCTGTCAGAGTATATTTATAATATCTTTGTCAAGAACAAGTCAGTTCTCTGTTTGCCCTGCGAGGTGGGACAGAGAGCCCGTATATATGAAAATTGCATTTACCTCTTATTGCTTAGCTAATAAAAAATACATAGTATACAATCGGTGACTCAATGTCATACTTATCCTGATACCAGATTAGAATTGACGCAACTCTAACACTTTTGAATTTTTAGGATGAATACCTTAATTGGGGTGGCAGGTAGCCTAGTGGTTAGAGCGTTGGGCCAGTAACCGAAACGTTGTTAGATCAAATCCTAGAGCTGACAAGATAAAAATCTGTCAAACAATTTGTTCTCAACTGACTTGCCTAGTTAAATAAAGGTTAAACAAAAAAAATCTGCATTTGATCTGTGCATGTGCTAGCACCAGCTGAGCGAGCCTCCCTCTTTAGCTCGAGTGAAGCGAATTCGGAACAACTGAATGTATGGGTCTTTGAAGTAGTTTTCACATACACATTTTACAAGTCCGAACTCATAAGAAAATAAATATAAATACATTTAAATGAACATTCTACCACAGGGACCATGTAACCAAAAATAACATGGTCGCTGTGGTAGAACGGTCATTTTCATTGCTGATATTCTGCATTTATCAGAGTGCCATCAGGTAGCCTGATTTCAGATGTGTCCATGTAAAGAGGATTATTAGGGAAATCGTTTTTCTTTCAAAGCATGTGAATGTTTTAATCACACTATTATATTAAATCTGATTATCCACAATAATCACATTATTGTGTGCATGTAACCGTACTCAGTGAGACAGACCTGCCCAACAGTTCCGACTTTGTTTACATAAGACAACATTGTTTTACTTGAGAAATACTGCACCAAACACCTTAGTTAGATGTAAAATTGCTAACTAAAACATCCTCTGTAAAAATGTATTATAGATTTCTTTATTCTGGGAATTTTGAGGAAGCGAAATAGGCATCCGTGTCTACAGGGTCTCATTGGGGACAAAAATCATTAACCTGTTGCGGAATTGATCAGGAAACGCACCTCCCAGACGTAAATCTCGTTTTTGTAATGAGCAACAGAAAAACACACATGCTAATCGGCATGTTCAGTTGCTCTTTAAGGTCCCGGACTGCATCTTTAACTCCAAAAGTGGTTAGAACCATTAAAGTGTCTAGACACAGTATAAACATAATTTTACCAGGTTCAGGTGAAGAAATTGTAATGACAGTCCACCACAACATACCCAAGAGTTTCCTGATTAGCAAGTGGTAGTTTGGGTTTCATATCATTGTGTATTAAAAACACAGTTTAAGAACATTGTGAGGGGATTTCGCCAGTGGTTGGAAAGGGGAATTGGGCTTCCCGGGAAAATCTTCTCCAAGGTTGCAACAGTAACCAGGGGGTGGGGCTTAGAGAAGGGTCAATTGAATTACTTAAATCAGTCTAGTTGACCCCAGTCTAGTTGACCCCTTGATGCTTTTCAAGGCTGTATACAGTAGATAACCTCTGTGTCAAGGCTGTATTGATAACTTGTGTATCAAGGCTGTATAGGTAACCTATGTATCAAGGCTGTATAGGTAACCTATGTATCAAGGCTGTATAGGTAACCTATGTATCAAGGCTGTATAGGTAACCTATGTATCAAGGCTGTATAGGTTACCTCTGTATCAAGGCTGTATAGATAACTCTATACAACTCCTCTCTCCTCCCCTCCAGACTCCCTGCAGCTCTCTCTCAATGTCTTTGAAGAGGAGGTTTCCCCTGAGCAGCAGCACTGTGAGCAGGAGTGGAGCCCCAGTCTGGGGCAACAGGACCCAGAGCCCACACAGATGAAAGAGGAACAGGAGGAACTCAGGACCAGTCAGACGGAAGGGCAACTTCAAGGGCTCACTCCTTGTGCGTGAAAAGTGAATGTGATCAGGAAGACCCACTTTGGTCCTTGACTCTTCCCCAAAGCCAGACTATGCAGCACAGAGAAAATTACCCAAAACCAATGGGTCTCACACCTTTTGGCACTGTGACCCACCTCAAGGGTTTTCACATTCCCTGTGTCCCTCCAGATAATGAAAAAAATGCCTACAGCCACAACCCAGCCATGAGCAGCCACCCAGTAGGACTTGACAGCAGACCACCACTGAATCTCAACCCGACATCAGATCTCAACCGGTCAATGGGGAAACACGGTTCCAAACCCAGCATCATGTCTAGAAAGACTCACCGCTGTGGTGACTGTGGTGAAACCTTCCCTCTGAAAGCTGATCATCAGAGGCATGTGACTCGGGCCAAAAAGAGACTCAGTGAATGCTGCTACTGCAAGATTCGCTGTAACTCCAACTGTAAACTGAAGGCCCATGTCCAACTCTGTCATGGTGGGAAACCCTGCACCTGCCCTGTCTGTGGCAAGACCATCAAATACAAAGGAGATCTGTCCAGGCATAAGAGGATTCACAAAGGTGAGAAACCATTTAGCTGTGGTGACTGTGGGAAAAGCTTCAGTCTCAAAGGTAACCTAATCAGGCATAAATTGACTCACACAGGAGAGAAATCGTTTAGCTGTGGGGACTGTGGGAAAAGCTTTAGTCTTCAGAATAACCTAACCATGCATAAACTGACTTACACAAAGGATGAACCATTTACTTGTAATCTTTGCGATAAAAGCTTCAGACACAAGAAGACCCTAACTGAACATACACAGACTCACACCAGAGACAAACCATTTAGCCGTGGTGACTGTAGGAAAAGCTTTAATCGCAAGGAGACTGTCACGAGTCCGACCGAGGGTGTTTCCCTTTCCCGGGCAGGTGGCGCTCGGCGGTCGTCGTCACCGGCCTATTAGCTGCCACTGATTGTTTTTCCTTCCCCTCCTTGTATGTTGAGTGGTAGCACCTGTGAATGTTTAATTAGTTTGTCTTTATTAGACAGCCGGCCCGCCTGGTTGTTGTGCGGGATTATTTCTATGTAAACCTTCGGCTCTGTGGTATAGGCACGTGTTAGTGTCTGGTCGGGATTGTTTCCCATTGTACATTTTGATTCCCTGTGTTTTGGGAACGTAACGTTTTTGTGAGCACCCTGTGGTGCATTGGTGCGATTAAAAGACGTGCAGCATTGAACTCTCTGTCTCCTGCATTTGACTCCACACCCACGACACCCGGAGCATTACAGAATCCCGCACCTATCAAATTGATGGAGTCAGCAGGAGCAGCAGCCAACCCTCTCCCATCGATGGAGGAACGGGTTCTCCACCACACCACCGTCCTTCATCGGATCGGATCCGCGATGGATCAAGTGATGGAGAGAATGGACCGATGGGAGAGGAGTGGGCTCCTCTCTCCACCTTCGGCACCCACGGTTCCGGACTCCCCATCTCCCGACTCCAGCACCCTCCGTCTGACGCTACCGAGGGCTTATGATGGAGCGGCGGCGGGTTGCCAGGGGTTTCTGCTCCAGCTGGAGCTATACCTGGCCACCATCAGACCCACTCCCTCAGGAGAAGAGAGTGTGAGTGTCCTCATCTCCTGCCTCACGGGTCGTGCCCTGGAATGGGCGAACGCGGTCTGGAATGGTCCAGACTCAGCGCGGGAGCACTACCCAGAGTTTTCCCGTCGCTTCCGCGCCGTGTTTGATCACCCTCTAGACGGCCGAGCGGCGGGAGAACGACTATTTCACCTCAGGCAGGAGAGGAGGAGCGCCCAGGATTACGCGCTGGAGTTCCGGACCTTGGCAGCCAGATCTGGGTGGAACGACAGGGCCCTCATGGACCACTACAGGTGTAGTCTCCGAGAGGATGTCTGCCGGGAGTTAGCGTGTCGGGACACCACTCTGTCACTGGATCAGCTGATTGACATGTCCATTCGACTGGATAATCTGCTGGCTGCCCGCGGGCGTTCAGAGAGGGTCCTGTGCGTTCCACCACCCAGCCCCTCCGCTCCCATTCCGATGGAGTTGGGAGGGGCTGCGCCGAGGGGTACCGGAGGAGGAGGCCTTCCCTGCACCAACTGTGGTCGGAGAGGACACACGTCTGATCGGTGCTGGGGGGGTCCGTCTGGGAGTAGAGATGGCAGGCGGAACGCTTCTCGGTCACCCCAGGTGAGTCAGCATCAAACTCACCCAGAACCCCCTGTTGGCCACATGTTTGTCTTAACTTTTTTCCTTTGCTTTTTTCCCTCTTCCCAGCATAGGGCGCTCGTCGATTCAGGCGCAGCTGGGAACTTTATGGATCGCGGACTCGCCCTTAAGTTAGGGGTTCCGCTGGTGCCGATAGATTCTCCTTTCCCCGTGCACTCCCTAGATAGCCGGCCATTAGGGTCAGGGATGGTCAGGGAGACCACGGTCCCACTGGACATGGTGACGCAGGGGAATCATAGGGAGCGTATCAGTTTCTTTATTATTGACTCGCCTGCGTTTCCAGTGGTGCTGGGGACTCCCTGGCTGGCCCGGCACAATCCTAAAATTTCGTGGAAACAGGGGGTTCTCCAGGGGTGGTCAGAGGAGTGTTCTGGAAGGTGTTTGGGAGTTTCCATCGGTGCCACGTCGGTGGAGAGTCCAGACCAGGGTTCCACGGTGTGCATTCCCCCCGAGTATGCCGATTTGGCAATCGCTTTCAGTAAAGTGAAAGCGACTAAATTACCACCTTATCGACCGGGAAGGGATTGTACGATAGATCTCCAGGTAGACGCTGCGCTTCCCAAGAGTCACGTGTACCCGCTGTCCCAGGAGGAGACGTTGGCAATGGAGACATATGTCACGGAGGCGCTGGGACAGGGGTACATTCGGTCCTCCATTTCACCCGTCTCCTCAAGTTTCTTTTTTGTGAGGAAAAAGGAGGGAGGCTTGCGTCCGTGTATCGATTATAGAGGTCTAAACGCCATCACAGTGGGGTATAGTTACCCTCTACCTCTCATCGCTACGGCGGTGGAATCGTTCCACGGAGCGCAGTTCTTCACAAAACTGGATCTCAGGAGCGCGTATAGTTTGGTGCGTATTCGGAAGGGAGACGAGTGGAAAACCGCATTTAGTACTACATCAGGCCACTATGAGTACCTCGTCATGCCGTATGGGTTAAAGAATGCTCCAGCCGTTTTCCAATCCTTTGTAGACGAGATTCTCAGGGACCTGTGCGGGCAGGGAGTGGTGGCTTATATCGATGACATTCTGATCTACTCGGCCACTCACATCGCGCGTGTGTCTCTGGTGCGCAAGGTGCTTGGTAGACTGCTGGAGCATGACCTATACGTCAAGGCTGAGAAATGCGTGTTCTCTAAACGAGCCGTCTCTTTTCTGGGATATCGCATTTCCACCTCGGGGGTAGTGATGGAGGGTGACCGCATTAGGGCCGTGCGTAATTGGCCGACTCCGACCACGGTAAAGGAGGTGCAGCGTTTTCTGGGTTTTGCCAACTACTACCGGAGGTTTATCCGGGGTTTTGGCCAGGTAGCGGCTCCCATCACCTCACTGCTGAAGGGGGGCCCGGTGCGTTTGCAGTGGTCAGCAGAGGCGGACGGAGCATTCAACAAGTTGAAGGCGCTGTTTACTGATGCGCCCGTGTTGGCGCATCCGGACCCCTCTCTAGCATTCATAGTGGAGGTGGACGCGTCCGAGGCTGGGGTGGGTGCCGTGCTATCACAGCGCTCGGGTACGCCACCAAAACTCCGACCCTGCGCTTTCTTCTCAAGGAAGCTCAGCCCAGCGGAGCGTAACTATGATGTGGGGGACCGGGAGTTGCTAGCGGTGGTTAGAGCTCTGAAGGTGTGGAGACACTGGCTTGAGGGGGCTAAACACCCCTTTCTCATCTGGACCGACCACCAGAATCTGGAGTATATTCGGGCAGCTAGGAGACTTAACCCACGTCAGGCAAGGTGGGCCATGTTCTTCACCCGGTTCCGATTTACTTTGTCTTATAGACCGGGCTCCCAGAACGTGAAGGCTGACGCACTGTCCCGCCTTTATGACACGGAGGATGGGTCCACCGAACCTACTCCCATCCTTCCCGCCTCGAAGCTGGTAGCCCCAGTGGTATGGGAGGTGGACTCGGACATCGAGCGGGCGTTACGGGCTGAACCCGCGCCTCCTCAGTGTCCAGCGGGGCGAAGGTACGTGCCGCTTGGTGTTCGGGACAAACTGATTCGGTGGGCTCACGTCCTACCCTCCTCGGGTCACCCTGGGGTGACGAGGACAGTGGGGAGCCTTCAGGGGAGGTATTGGTGGCCTACGTTGGCTAAGGACGTTAAGGGTTATGTCTCCTCCTGTTCAGTGTGCGCTCAGAGTAAGGCTCCTAGGCACCTTCCTAGAGGGAAGCTACAACCCCTCCCTGTTCCACAGCGGCCATGGTCACATCTGTCCATAGATTTCCTAACCGATCTCCCGCCGTCTCAGGGGAACACCACGGTTCTGGTAATTGTGGATCGGTTCTCTAAGTCCTGCCGTCTCCTCCCGTTGCCCGGTATCCCTACAGCCCTACAGACTGCGGAGGCGTTATTCACCCATGTCTTCCGGCACTACGGGGTGCCGGAGGACATCGTTTCTGATCGGGGCCCCCAATTCACGTCCCGGGTATGGAGAGCGTTCATGGAACGTTTGGGGGTCTCTGTCAGCCTGACCTCCGGTTATCACCCCGAGAGTAATGGGCAGGTGGAGAGAGTGAACCAGGAGGTGGGTAGGTTTCTGCGGTCGTATTGCCAGGATCGGCCAGGGGAGTGGGCACGATACATTCCCTGGGCTGAAATGGCTCAGAACTCACTACGCCACTCCTCTACTAACGTGTCCCCTTTTCAGTGTGTGTTGGGGTACCAGCTGGTCCTGGCACCATGGCATCCGAGCCAGACCGAGGCTCCTGCGGTGGAGGAATGGGTACAGCGCTCCAAGGAGACCTGGAGGGCCGTCCAGGAATCTCTACGACAAGCGAGTGGACGGCAGAAGAGGAGTGCTGACCGCCACCGCAGTGAGGCCCCCGTGTTTGTACCGGGGGACAGGGTCTGGCTCTCGACCCGAAACCTACCTCTCCGCTTGCCCTGCCGGAAGCTGGGTCCGCAGTGTGTAGGGCCCTTTAAAGTCCTGAGGAGGATAAACGAGGTGTGTTATCGATTACAACTCCCTTCCTATTATCGTATTAACCCCTCGTTTCATGTGTCTCTCCTCAGGCCGGTGGTAGCTGGTCCCCTGCAGGACAGTGAGGTACCGGAGGTCCCTCCCCCCCCGCTGGACATCGAGGGGTCCCCGGCGTACACGATCCGGGCCATTCTGGACTCAAGACGCCGGGTGAGGGGCCTGCAGTACCTCGTGGACTGGGAGGGGTACGGTCCGGAGGAGAGGTGCTGGGTACCGGTGGGGGACATCTTGGATCCCTCCATGTTGAGGGATTTCCATCGCCTCCATCCGGATCGCCCTGCGCCTCGTCCTCCGGGGCGACCTCGAGGCCGGTGTCGGCGCGCTGCGGGAGCCACGCGTCAGGGGGGGGGTACTGTCACGAGTCCGACCGAGGGTGTTTCCCTTTCCCGGGCAGGTGGCGCTCGGCGGTCGTCGTCACCGGCCTATTAGCTGCCACTGATTGTTTTTCCTTCCCCTCCTTGTATGTTGAGTGGTAGCACCTGTGAATGTTTAATTAGTTTGTCTTTATTAGACAGCCGGCCCGCCTGGTTGTTGTGCGGGATTATTTCTATGTAAACCTTCGGCTCTGTGGTATAGGCACGTGTTAGTGTCCGGTCGGGATTGTTTCCCATTGTACATTTTGATTCCCTGTGTTTTGGGAACGTAACGTTTTTGTGAGCACCCTGTGGTGCATTGGTGCGATTAAAAGACGCGCAGCATTGAACTCTCTGTCTCCTGCATTTGACTCCACACCCACGACACCCGGAGCATTAGAGAATCCCGCACCTATCAAATTGATGGAGTCAGCAGGAGCAGCAGCCAACCCTCTCCCATCGATGGAGGAACGGGTTCTCCACCACACCACCGTCCTTCATCGGATCGGATCCGCGATGGATCAAGTGATGGAGAGAATGGACCGATGGGAGAGGAGTGGGCTCCTCTCTCCACCTTCGGCACCCACGGTTCCGGACTCCCCATCTCCCGACTCCAGCACCCTCCGTCTGACGCTACCGAGGGCTTATGATGGAGCGGCGGCGGGTTGCCAGGGGTTTCTGCTCCAGCTGGAGCTATACCTGGCCACCATCAGACCCACTCCCTCAGGAGAAGAGAGTGTGAGTGTCCTCATCTCCTGCCTCACGGGTCGTGCCCTGGAATGGGCGAACGCGGTCTGGAATGGTCCAGACTCAGCGTGGGAGCACTACCCAGAGTTTTCCCGTCGCTTCCGCGCCGTGTTTGATCACCCTCTAGACGGCCGAGCGGCGGGAGAACGACTATTTCACCTCAGGCAGGAGAGGAGGAGCGCCCAGGATTACGCGCTGGAGTTCCGGACCTTGGCAGCCGGATCTGGGTGGAACGACAGGGCCCTCATGGACCACTACAGGTGTAGTCTCCGAGAGGATGTCTGCCGGGAGTTAGCGTGTCGGGACACCACTCTGTCACTGGATCAGCTGATTGACATGTCCATTCGACTGGATAATCTGCTGGCTGCCCGCGGGCGTTCAGAGAGGGTCCTGTGCGTTCCACCACCCAGCCCCTCCGCTCCCATTCCGATGGAGTTGGGAGGGGCTGCGCCGAGGGGTACCGGAGGAGGAGGCCTTCCCTGCACCAACTGTGGTCGGAGAGGACACACGTCTGATCGGTGCTGGGGGGGTCCGTCTGGGAGTAGAGATGGCAGGCGGAACGCTTCTCGGTCACCCCAGGTGAGTCAGCATCAAACTCACCCAGAACCCCCTGTTGGCCACATGTTTGTCTTAACTTTTTTCCTTTGCTTTTTTCCCTCTTCCCAGCATAGGGCGCTCGTCGATTCAGGCGCAGCTGGGAACTTTATGGATCGCGGACTCGCCCTTAAGTTAGGGGTTCCGCTGGTGCCGATAGATTCTCCTTTCCCCGTGCACTCCCTAGATAGCCGGCCATTAGGGTCAGGGATGGTCAGGGAGACCACGGTCCCACTGGACATGGTGACGCAGGGGAATCATAGGGAGCGTATCAGTTTCTTTATTATTGACTCGCCTGCGTTTCCAGTGGTGCTGGGGACTCCCTGGCTGGCCCGGCACAATCCTAAAATTTCGTGGAAACAGGGGGTTCTCCAGGGGTGGTCAGAGGAGTGTTCTGGAAGGTGTTTGGGAGTTTCCATCGGTGCCACGTCGGTGGAGAGTCCAGACCAGGGTTCCACGGTGTGCATTCCCCCCGAGTATGCCGATTTGGCAATCGCTTTCAGTAAAGTGAAAGCGACTAAATTACCACCTTATCGACCGGGAAGGGATTGTACGATAGATCTCCAGGTAGACGCTGCGCTTCCCAAGAGTCACGTGTACCCGCTGTCCCAGGAGGAGACGTTGGCAATGGAGACATATGTCACGGAGGCGCTGGGACAGGGGTACATTCGGTCCTCCATTTCACCCGTCTCCTCAAGTTTCTTTTTTGTGAGGTGCAGCGTTTTCTGGGTTTTGCCAACTACTACCGGAGGTTTATCCGGGGTTTTGGCCAGGTAGCGGCTCCCATCACCTCACTGCTGAAGGGGGGCCCGGTGCGTTTGCAGTGGTCAGCAGAGGCGGACGGAGCATTCAACAAGTTGAAGGCGCTGTTTACTGATGCGCCCGTGTTGGCGCATCCGGACCCCTCTCTAGCATTCATAGTGGAGGTGGACGCGTCCGAGGCTGGGGTGGGTGCCGTGCTATCACAGCGCTCGGGTACGCCACCAAAACTCCGACCCTGCGCTTTCTTCTCAAGGAAGCTCAGCCCAGCGGAGCGTAACTATGATGTGGGGGACCGGGAGTTGCTAGCGGTGGTTAGAGCTCTGAAGGTGTGGAGACACTGGCTTGAGGGGGCTAAACACCCCTTTCTCATCTGGACCGACCACCAGAATCTGGAGTATATTCGGGCAGCTAGGAGACTTAACCCACGTCAGGCAAGGTGGGCCATGTTCTTCACCCGGTTCCGATTTACTTTGTCTTATAGACCGGGCTCCCAGAACGTGAAGGCTGACGCACTGTCCCGCCTTTATGACACGGAGGATGGGTCCACCGAACCTACTCCCATCCTTCCCGCCTCGAAGCTGGTAGCCCCAGTGGTATGGGAGGTGGACTCGGACATCGAGCGGGCGTTACGGGCTGAATCCGCGCCTCCTCAGTGTCCAGCGGGGCGAAGGTACGTGCCGCTTGGTGTTCGGGACAAACTGATTCGGTGGGCTCACGTCCTACCCTCCTCGGGTCACCCTGGGGTGACGAGGACAGTGGGGAGCCTTCAGGGGAGGTATTGGTGGCCTACGTTGGCTAAGGACGTTAAGGGTTATGTCTCCTCCTGTTCAGTGTGCGCTCAGAGTAAGGCTCCTAGGCACCTTCCTAGAGGGAAGCTACAACCCCTCCCTGTTCCACAGCGGCCATGGTCACATCTGTCCATAGATTTCCTAACCGATCTCCCGCCGTCTCAGGGGAACACCACGGTTCTGGTAATTGTGGATCGGTTCTCTAAGTCCTGCCGTCTCCTCCCGTTGCCCGGTATCCCTACAGCCCTACAGACTGCGGAGGCGTTATTCACCCATGTCTTCCGGCACTACGGGGTGCCGGAGGACATCGTTTCTGATCGGGGCCCCCAATTCACGTCCCGGGTATGGAGAGCGTTCATGGAACGTTTGGGGGTCTCTGTCAGCCTGACCTCCGGTTATCACCCCGAGAGTAATGGGCAGGTGGAGAGAGTGAACCAGGAGGTGGGTAGGTTTCTGCGGTCGTATTGCCAGGATCGGCCAGGGGAGTGGGCACGATACATTCCCTGGGCTGAAATGGCTCAGAACTCACTACGCCACTCCTCTACTAACGTGTCCCCTTTTCAGTGTGTGTTGGGGTACCAGCCGGTCCTGGCACCATGGCATCCGAGCCAGACCGAGGCTCCTGCGGTGGAGGAATGGGTACAGCGCTCCAAGGAGACCTGGAGGGCCGTCCAGGAATCTCTACGACAAGCGAGTGGACGGCAGAAGAGGAGTGCTGACCGCCACCGCAGTGAGGCCCCCGTGTTTGTACCGGGGGACAGGGTCTGGCTCTCGACCCGAAACCTACCTCTCCGCTTGCCCTGCCGGAAGCTGGGTCCGCAGTGTGTAGGGCCCTTTAAAGTCCTGAGGAGGATAAACGAGGTGTGTTATCGATTACAACTCCCTTCCTATTATCGTATTAACCCCTCGTTTCATGTGTCTCTCCTCAGGCCGGTGGTAGCTGGTCCCCTGCAGGACAGTGAGGTACCGGAGGTCCCTCCCCCCCCGCTGGACATCGAGGGGTCCCCGGCGTACACGATCCGGGCCATTCTGGACTCAAGACGCCGGGTGAGGGGCCTGCAGTACCTCGTGGACTGGGAGGGGTACGGTCCGGAGGAGAGGTGCTGGGTACCGGTGGGGGACATCTTGGATCCCTCCATGTTGAGGGATTTCCATCGCCTCCATCCGGATCGCCCTGCGCCTCGTCCTCCGGGGCGACCTCGAGGCCGGTGTCGGCGCGCTGCGGGAGCCACGCGTCAGGGGGGGGGGTACTGTCACGAGTCCGACCGAGGGTGTTTCCCTTTCCCGGGCAGGTGGCGCTCGGCGGTCGTCGTCACCGGCCTATTAGCTGCCACTGATTGTTTTTCCTTCCCCTCCTTGTATGTTGAGTGGTAGCACCTGTGAATGTTTAATTAGTTTGTCTTTATTAGACAGCCGGCCCGCCTGGTTGTTGTGCGGGATTATTTCTATGTAAACCTTCGGCTCTGTGGTATAGGCACGTGTTAGTGTCCGGTCGGGATTGTTTCCCATTGTACATTTTGATTCCCTGTGTTTTGGGAACGTAACGTTTTTGTGAGCACTGGTGCATTGGTGCGATTAAAAGACGTGCAGCATTGAACTCTCTGTCTCCTGCATTTGACTCCACACCCACGACACCCGGAGCATTACAGAGACGCTAACCAGGCATACATTGACCCACACCGGAGATAAACCTTTTAGCTGTGGTGACTGTGGCAAAAGCTTCAGTCTCCAGAATAACCTAATCAAACATAAAGTCACTCATACAGGAGAGAAATCATTTAGCTGTGGTGACTGTGGGAAAAGTTTCAATCAGAAGGGGCATCTGAACGTGCACGTACTGACTCACACAGGAGAGAAATCATTTAGCTGTGGTGACTGTGGGAAAAGTTTCAATCAGAAGGGGCATCTGAACGTGCACGTACTGACTCACACAGGAGAGAAACTTTTTATGGATATCTTTAAGAAATGGCTTTCTTCTTGCCACTCTTCCATAAAGGCCAGATTTGTGCAATATACGACTGATTGTTGTCCTATGGACAGAGTCTCCCACCTCAGCTGTAGATCTCTGCAGTTCATCCAGAGTGATCATGGGCCTCTTGGCTGCATCTCTGATCAGTCTTGTCCTTGTATGAGCTGAAAGTTTAGAGGGACGGCCAGGTCTTGGTAGATTTGCAATGGTCTGATACTCCTTCCATTTCAATATTATCGCTTGCACAGTGCTCCTTGGGATGTTTAAAGCTTGGGAAATCTTTTTGTATCCAAATCCGGCTTTAAACTTCTTCACAACAGTATCTCGGACCTGCCTGGTGTGTTCCTTGTTCTTCATGATGCTCTCTGCGCTTTTAACGGACCTCTGAGACTATCACAGTGCAGGTGGATTTATACGGAGACTTGATTACACACAGGTGGATTGTATTTATCATCATTAGTCATTTAGGTCAACATTGGATCATTCAGAGATCCTCACTGAACTTCTGGAGAGAGTTTGCTGCACTGAAAGTAAAGGGGCTGAATAATTTTGCACGCCCAATTTTTCAGTTTTTGATTTGTTAAAAAAGTTTGAAATATCCAATAAATGTCGTTCCACTTCATGATTGTGTCCCACTTGTTGTTGATTCTTCACAAACAAATACAGTTTTATATCTTTATGTTTGAAGCCTGAAATGTGGCAAAAGGTCGCAAAGTTCAAGGGGGCCGAATACTTTCGCAAGGCACTGTATATATGTAAACAAAGTTTGATTAGTTTCAATTGATGATGTAATGGTCAAACATTATAACGGGAATCTCCCAGGTTTGCGGTTCAAGGTCTGGTGATGTTCACACTCATTACAAACATGAATATCTGGTTGTTTGTTTTGAAATGTCTCTCTTGGTGGTGAGAAAATAGTCAGACTGATGTTATTTATACATTCCAAATATACAATCCAGACAAAATCTTCCACATGTCCAAGAGTATTTTTTAATTCGTTTTGACATAATGCTGCTCATTCATGTTATTAATTTAAAGTAAGAATCCTTAATTGAAACAATAACAAAGCGGCCTCTGTTTTGCTAAAAAGCTGAGGGATGGGCCAAGAGAAATGGAACCACTCTTAAATTCATAGACAGAGCAATGGAAGCAAGGGCTGACCGTACATATTTTCGAAAGGTATAGTTTTAATAATGTTTTGAGGCTATACTGTGTTTATTTACATTGTTTACAAACATTACCGTAAAACAAAGTTTTTATTCGTCAAGAATCAATTAGTATATATTATTAATTATATTAAAGTCCAAAAATGGATGTAGAAATGAAGGATTCTAGTTTTAAACTTGTATAGGGTAGTGATATACAGTCGACTTCTGAGAACTTCTGAGAACTGATTCTCCCAGATCATCCTGTACGATAACCACTGTTTATCTACATGTAGTTATTGCGTTTCCCTTTACCACTGGCCTGTGTGGGCTGCCTTGCACAATAGTAAACCCCCATCCAGCTGATGGCGCTGTTGTGTGTTTCTGGGCTTGCCACCCACTAGAACCAAGGAGTTCTCTAAAACCTAACTCTCATTTGACTGAAAATAGCTAATCTACAGTTGTTGCGTGTGTTGTTAGATGAGCGCTTAACGGTGGGGCAGTTGTGAAAATGGTAGCTGAGTACGAGGAGGAAATTGATCGGCTACGGAAACTGCTGGTCTCCTGATCACGCCGGAGAAAAAACTATGTAGAATAGGTATGTACAGTCGTGGCCAAAAGTTTTGAGAATTTGTCACAAAGTTTGCTGCTTCAGTGTCTTTAGATAATTTTGTCAGATGTTACTATGGAATACTGAAGTATAATTACAAGCATTTCATATGTTTCAAAGGCTTTTATTGACAATTACGTGAAGTTGATGCAAAGAGTTAATATTTGCAGTGTTGACCCTTCTTTTTCAAGACCTCTGCAATCCGACCTGGCATGCTGTCAATTAACTTATGGGCCACATCCTGACTGATGGCAGCCCATTCTTGCATATTTAATGCTTGGAGTTTGTCAGAATTTGTGGGTTTTTGTTTGTCCACCCACCTCTTGAGGATTGACCACACGTTCTCAATGGGATTAAGGTCTGGGGAGTTTCCTGGCCACTTAGTTATCCCTTTTGCCTTATGGCAAGGTGCTCCATCATGCTGGAAAAGGCATTGTTCGTCACCAAACTGTTCCATGATGGTTGGGAGAAGTTGCTCTCGGAAGATGTGTTGGTACCAACCTTTATTCATGGCTGTGTTTCTTAGGCAAAATTGTGAGTGAGCCCACTCTATTGGCTGAGAAGAAACCCCACACATGCATGGTCTCAGGATGCTTTACTGTTGGAATGAAACAGGACTGATGGTAGAGCTCACCTTGTCTTCTTCGGGTAAGCTTTTTTCCGGATGCCCCAAACAATCGGAAAGGGGATTCATCAGAGAAAATGACTTTACCCCAGTCCTCAGCAGTCCAATCCCTGTACCCTTTGCAGAATATCAGTCTGTCCCTGATGTTTTTCCTGGAGAGAAGTGGCTTCTTTGCTGCCCTTCTTGACACCAGGCCATCCTCCAGAAGTTTTCACCTCACTGTGCATGGTGCCCGATCACGCAGCTGAATCAACTTTAGGAGACAGTCCTGGTGCTTGCTGGACTTTCTTGGGTGCCCTGAAGCCTTCTTCACAACAATTGATTTAGGTGCAATCTTAATGGCAGCAATATCCTTGTCTGCAAAGCCCTTTTTGTGCAAAGCAATGATGACGGCACATGTTTCCTAACCATAGTTGACAGAGGAAGAACAATGATTCCAAGCACCACTTTCCTTTTGAAGCTTCCAGTCTGTTATTCGAACTCAATCAGCATGACAGAGTGATCTCCAGCCTTGTCCTCGTCAACACAACACCTGTGTTAACGAGAGAATCACTGACATGATGTCAGCTGGTCCTTTTGCGACAGGGCTGAAATGCAGCGGAAATGTTTTTGGGGGGATTCAGTTCATTTGCATAGCAAAGAGGGACTTTGCAATTAATTGCAATTCATCTGATCACTCCTCATAACATTCTGGAGTATATGCAAATTGTTATTTTTGATGCAAGGTGATTTGTAGGTCAGTCAGTCGGCAGTCACCTGCACTGTCGGCTGCAATGTCGAACAAGCCTAGTGTCACGAAAACCTAACCAAAACTACATGCCCCACATTCTGGTCACATGACAAGAGAAAAAAAAACTGTTGGGGGAGGTTCTCTAATGCACTGTTCAACCAATCCAGTAAATGTGGAGTTAAGAGGAAATGTTGCCCATAGAGATGGAAAGAAGCCTCATAATTGGATCTGTGCCATTAAGGCTTCTGTGACAGAATGGACATCGACATTGAGGCTATCACATTTTGAAGTAGTTCATTTCCTTTTCATGATTGGCCAATATACCATGGCAAGGGCTGTGTCCAGGCGTTCCGTGTTGCGTTGTGCATAAGAACAGCCCTTAGCCGTGGTATATTGGCCATATACCATACCTCCTCGGGCCTTATTGCTTAAGTATACCACTCAGCCAGTGGAGGCTCCTCGGAGAAGGAAGGGGAGGACCATCCTCTTCAGTGAATTTCATAAAAGTATAATTGTAAACCAGTTAAAAAGTTATACTTTTCATATAAAACTATACTAAACATATTCATATCACTAAATAATTTAATAGAACAATGTTTTGCAAGGTCTACAGTAGCCTCAACAGTACTCTCTAGGGTAGCACCATGGTGTAGCCAGAAGATAGCTAGCTTCCGTCCTCCTCTTGGTACATTGACTTCAATACAAAACTTAGGAGGCTCTTTGTTCTCACCCCCTTCCATAGACTTACATAGTAATTATGACAACTTCCGGAGGACGTCCTTCAACCTATCAGAGCTCCAGCAGCATGAACTGACACGTTGTCCACCCGATCAAATGATCAGATAATTAATTTAGTACTGAAAGCATAAGCTACAGCTAGTTAGCACTGCAGTGCTTAAAATGTGGTGAGTAGTTGACTCAAAGAGAGAGAAAGACAATAGTTAAACAGTTTTCAACAAATTAATTTCTTCAAAAATGAAGGAGACGTAAGAGAGAGTGAGTGTGCCTTTTTTTCACTCTGTTTCACTTAGCTAGCAAATGCAGCTGGCTAGTTTAGCCTACTCAAAACCCGGCTCAAACAGAGGAATGCTATGTTAGCTAGCTGGCTATGACTATCCAACACAACACTGGAACTCTTCCAAGTCAAGGTAAGCTTTTGGCTTTATTCATTTATGCTTACTGACTATAACCTAACGTTACTGCATGATTGTAGCGGGTTTACTAACGCATTAGTTCTATTAGCTATGTTGACTAGTATGTTACTTTAACTAATATGGAGATCACGATGTAGGCTGTGTGTAGTGGTTATGACATGGTTTGGCTTGGAATGTTTTTTTGCCTGATCACATACAGCTGATGTGTTGTGCAAGTCCACAAACAAAGGGAACGGTGAGAGGAGGAGAGTGCATAGAGGCGAGAAGGAATACAACGTGGCTGCTATGAAAGCGAACTGTGTTTATGTGTGATCAGGTGTGTATTCATTCTGCCGATTCTGTTGAAAAACATTTCTTAAACGGAAGCAAACGAAACAGGGATAAAAATACCTGAATTTGTCCAATAGAAACTCCCGTTTGCAACTGTTGGACTAATGATTACACCCTAGATAAGCTAGATGCAGGCAAGAGTGTGCAGGATGGTGTTTTTAACCTTTATTTAACTAGGCAAGTAACTGTCTGTCACCTCAAATTTTTCTCTCGACCTGTGTGCAACTACATTGTAAACTTTCATTCATAGGCTAGTTTGTAGCAACCTCATGATGGGTATAGAGAACATTTGAGAATCATGTAGTAGCCTAAACCTATCGATGTTACATTGAACTGGGTGAATGGAATATGAAAGACAGTCATCCAACATGCTGTAATAGAAATAAGGCCATGCTCATGAATTTTTTTTTTGTCCTCCCTCATCATAAACGGCACTGACCGCCACTACACAAGTCCATTACGCAGCTCCTCAGATTTGTTTACATAAGACAACACTTCACCAATGTTATGTTGAAGTAGCTGGCTCTTAGGCTCTAAGCCCTTTATGGAGTGGTCCCTTGCTGATGTGTTTGATACAGTGCAGGCAGTTGAGGGGAGTGTGGCTCATAATAATGTCTGGAATGGAGTAGAATGGCTGGAATGGAGTCAATGGAATGGTATCAAACGAATGGTATCAAACACATGAAAGTGTGTGACACCATTCTATTGACTCCATTCTGGACATTATTATGAGCCGTCCTCCCCTCACATCCTCCACTGGTTTGATACTCATGTCTTGCCACTGATCGTGGACTTCAGGAGACAGCAGAGGGAGCCTTCCCCCGTCCACATCGACGGGGCCACAGTGGAGAAGGTGAAAAGATTCAAGTTCATCGGCGTACCCATCACTGACAATCAAATGGTCCACCCAAACAGACAGGCTGAAGAAATTTAGCTTTGCACCTAAGACCCTCACAAACTTTTACAGATGCACCAGAGAGCAACCTTTCGGCTGTATCACAGCCTGGTACTGCAACTGCTCCTTCCGCAACCGCATTGCTCTCCAAAGGGTGGTGCGGTCTGCCCAACGCAGAAGGCAAGGAAGATCATCAATAACCTTAACCACCCGAGCCACGGCCCGTTCACGCCGTTACCATCCAGAGGGCGAGGTCAGTACAGGTGCATCAAAGCTGGAGACCTAGAGACTGAAAAACAGCATCTATCTCAAGGCCATCAGACTGTTAAATAGTCACCACTAGCTTGTCCCCGCTCAGTACCCTGCTCTGAACTTTAGTCACTGTCACTAGCAGGCTACCACCCGGGTTACTGTACCATGAACCTTAGAGGCTGGTCTATGTACATAGTCATTATGTTTACATACTGTTTTACCCACTTCATATGTGAGAGAGAGGGTGGAGAAGGGGGAAGCGAGAGAGAAAGGAATGAAGAAAGGGAGAATGAGGGAGAAGATAAAGAGAAGGGAAGGGAGAAACGAGAGCAGAGACAGGGAAAGATTGCGAGAGAGGGGATAGGATGAGGAGGAAGAGAGAGAGAGAGCTGGAAGGAAAGAGAGGAGGGAGGGAGAGGGAAAAGAGAATGGTTTTTACCTGGTTGAAAGAAGCGTAATTTGTCAGTCATCAAATTAGGTTATGAAAAGAGGAGTGAGAGGAGGATAAAAAGGAAAGAATAGGAAGTGATGTATGAGGTAGTGTAATTATGAAAGCCCTTCTCTCTCCATCCCTCTCTCTCTCCCTTACCCTTTCCCTCTCCCTCCTCACTCTCTCTCCCTTACCCCTTCCCTCTCTCTCGCCCTCCCTATTTCTTTCTCTCCCTCCCTCTTTCTCTCGTCCTCCGTCCCTTTTTCTCTCTCTCTTTTCACTGTTCTCCAGACATTTATGACAGCATGCCAAGGTCTCAGACACATCTTATCTGAGTGCACGCACACACACACACAATTAAATGACTGCTACTACACAACACATTACAGTAAACCGCACAAACTTGTGTAGTGGTTCCACACCTCCATCTAGTGGTAAGATTGTATTAACATGTGACATTAGAAAGACATGCATTACAAGATTCAGCGTTTTCTTTCAGATATTGTCTGAAGCCAGGACAAATGACAATAGGGAGATGCTGTCATCTCTGCCAAAGCATAACGCAAGCACTCTCTAAAATGATATCTCAAGATGCTGTGCAGTTTTGTTTGATTTTCAAAATTGTTAGTTTTCGGGGTTTGATGCAAAGACACAGACGATCATTGATAATCCAAATGAAAATGTTGTTCTGTCTTCTTCATTTTTTTTTCTCTCATCAAAGCAAGCACATCAGTTGAAAACGAAAAACCTGAGTAGCTGGTGTGTGCGGTCACCAAAATGCCAGAGGATTTAAAGAGAGAGGACTTTGTGAGTGTAATCATTTCATTTGTTTGATCACATTTATTCAGAGAGTATGGCTCGTTTGTAAATTGGCAATATGTAACCTAAATGAAACCAATGAAAAAAAAGCAACAATGCAACATTCCTTCCAGTGCTACATCATAGACGTCCTATTTCTAATATAATAGATCACTATAGATTTCATTCGTTTATGAAAAACACTAACAAGCTGTGATCTCTGTCTCTGAAATTCTAGGTTGATCTAAGCTTTGGCGTTCAGGTGGCCAAGGAGAAGTTCCTGATCAGCAACAAAAAACAAGACCTGATTGAGGTGCTCTTCACCAGGGAGGAGATGGTGTTGTTCTCCGTGTCGGGCAGGAAATCAAACAATCGTTCAAGATTCTGTGACAAAGCCAGCTTTGTCAAGCAACAAAGTGCTCGCTCTTGTTGGTATGACTCTAATGAGCTATGCTTAAAATTGTTACATAATTTTTTATTCCAATTTTGATGTAGATCTTCCTTATGACGTTGCTTTCGCAACACTCGCATTAACATCTGCTAACCATCTGTATGTGACAAATAACATTTGATTTGTTTTGATTTATGAATGTAAGAGCGTGCAGGTATATTATTCAAATGATGTACAGTACGTCATGATTCATATTTGTGTTTTATTGAACTTTTTAGCTCATGTCCAGAGATGTTTTGAGGGGGTGGACAAGACCTCAATGAGGACTGCCAGTCATGGTCTACAAGCTACAGGACATCGTCACCCAACTGAAGCCAAAAGCAGAATAAAATAAATGAAAACAACCTATTAATAAATCATGTTTTTTGTGCTAGATGAAAGCTAGGTATTCATTTCTAACCCTTTGGCCACGTTGAATAAATCCCATGAAATACACACAAAAAATCCAATGAATAACCAATGGTAATAGTATAGCAACCCCATCCAATGAATAACCCATTAACATCCAATGGGTTTATGAGATAATCCCAATGATAATCTTGTTAATTGAGAGTGGGGGGAATCCAATCCAATGGGATAGTTCCAATGAGAATCCTATGGCATTTTCCCTTTGGGAATCCAATGGTAATTTTTATAGAGGATCCAGCACGTCCAGTCTGCAACTAGCCATGGGGGTTTAGAAGACAGCAGTGCGCTTGCAAGTCGGGAATTGAGGAAGTACCGCCATAGGTTTACAGCTAGTAATGTCGCACTAGCCATTGATTTATGAGCTAGTAGCTACTAAAACAGTAGTTGTCAAACCTCTCCTTGGGGTCCAGAACTAGCACACCTGATTCAACTTGTCAACTAATCATCAAACCCTCGATTAGGTGAATCAGGTGTGCTAGTTCAGGGCTTAAACAAAATGGTGAGATGTCTGGGGGTCCCCTACTGTAGGTGAAGCTATATATAGTACAGTTTGATTATATATAATAGAATTTACGTCCTAATTGTTGAATATTTCAACTGAGTCTGTGTGAACCAAAAAATAAACCTATTTATTCTGATACTGGGAAAGAAGGGGAGGTCTCCCTTTATTATCCGTGGATATTTCAATTGCCACACTTGGCTGATGGTCATTATGAAAAATCTGAATTTAATGATAGGAGACATGCAATGAAGTGGATTCATCATCGGCCGAATTATCAGTGATTTACATAGCACTAAAATGACTTGGATAAGAGTAGTTTCAGACGAGAGCCATTTCCTTCCCCAAAGCATACCCCTTTTGAGTCAATTAAATCAATCAAGAAAAGCATTAGTTTTATATTTTATGGTGCAGTCATTTAAGAGGGATCTTTATAAATGTTACCCTTTAAACATGGTCATGATGTATTTGATAGACTAGACATTCTGTCATCACGGCATATTACACTGAACAGAAATATAAATACAGCATGTAAAATGTCGGTCCCAGGGCCGCATTAATGCAGGGGCTTACTGGGCCTGAAGCCCCTGGGCCCAGAAATGAACATTCAATTCTCTGCCAAAAACTCTGGTGGATATTCCTGCAGTTAGCATGCCAATTGCACACTCTTGACATGTTTGGCATGGTGTTATGTGACAAAACTGCACATTTTAGAGTGGCTTTTTACTGTCCCCAGCACATGGAGCACCTGTGGAATGATCGTGGAATGATATGTGACAAAACTGCACATTTTAGAGTGGCTTTTTACTGTCCCCAGCACATGGAGCACCTGTGGAATGATCGTGCTGTTTAATCAGCTTCTTGATATGCCACACCTGTCAGGTGGATGGATTATCTTGGCAAAGGAGAAATGTTCACTAACAGGGATGTAAACAAATTTGTGCACAAATTTAGAGAAAAATAAGCTTTTTATGCACATATGGAACATTTCTGGGATCTTTTATCTCAGCTCATGAAACACTTTACATGTTGCTTCTATATTTTTGTTCAGTGTAATAAAATATAATAAATGTTAAAAAATGCTAAATTAATTAAATATATAGGGTATATATTATATTATACATATGTAGTATATATTTTGTCTTTTTTCTTTACTCAGGAGCTGCTCTCAGGAGCCCTCTTTCAATGAGTGTAGACAGCCTGCTTCTGCCGGCTGCCACTCTGCTAATCATCAGATGGGGGGAGGAGAGGAGGTAGGGGGCCCATGTGGGTAACTGGGGGGGCCCTGTCTTGATTGGGGAACTGATTCATAAAAATAAAAACTGCATAATAAATAAATGTGACTGGTCAATTCTGTTAGTCAGGGGCTGGGCCCAAGCCCGTAGGTGAGCTCTTGAGGCAAAATGTTAAAAAAATAACGTGTTTTATTAATTATAATTATTTATCCAACAATAGGAGCCCGCTTCCAATGTTCAAAATACACCAGATAACATAATTTAGCCCCAGAGGATCAATAGTTTATAAAAAAATAACTGTGGATTCAGTTTTATCGCAAGAGCATACAGGTATCTGCCAAAATAAAGGAAACACCAACATAAAATGTGTTAAAAGAGTGTTGGGCCAAGCATGAGCTGCCAGAACAGCTTCAATGCACCTTGGCATAGATTATTCAAGTGGACCTAAACCATGCCAGGAAAATGCACCCCACACCATAACGTACTTTGTATCCTTTGTTTACTCAAGTGTTTCCTTTATTTTGGCTGTTACCAGTATGCCTACAGATGGGAAGGCTGCAGTTTAGGCAGCATTCTTGTCAAATATACAGCTTGTTGCATTGTGGTCAAAGACATATAATCAATAGAAGGGTTTTGTAACCTCTTGCCCTGTCAACTTGACTGTTAAACTCATGGGTACAATAGCAATGGATGCTAGCCCTGACTTGAATAGGAACTGACATCTATGGATTATATTTCTATGGTTGGTTGCAGCTGTTGGTTTGCCTTATGGGATTTCAAAATACAATTGGGGGATAGAACGTACAGTTTGGAAAGCAAATGACTACTGCTAAAAAAGAGAAGACAAATCTGTCTGTAGAACCAATAGAAGGAAAAAAATTCTCAACAAGTCCCAATTTTTAGCTAACAGCAGCACTGTTTTTCAAGGTAGCTCATCTTGAGATAGACTACTGCCACGACGAGAGCATCAGCCATCACCGTGAGTAGCCATTGGCTTCATCTTCATAATTAGGTGAGTCAGTGTGCAACTGGAAATTGTGTTTAGTAGCCTACTGTAGCCTATTATATACTGTATATATATGTTCTCCTAATATTGTACAATCTGAGTCCCGGGCCTTATGATTTCTTAATCTGGCCCTGGTTGGTCCCATGTTTCATGAGCTAAACAAAAAGCTTATTTCTCTCAAATGTTGTGCACAAATTTGTTTAGTTAACATTTCTCCTCTGCGAGATAATCCATCCACCTGACAGGTGTGGCATGTCAAGAAGCTAATTAAACAGCATGATCATTACAGAGGAGCACCTTGTGCTGGGCACAGTAAAAGGCCACTCTAAAAAGTGCAGTTTTGATCATCTGAGACCAGCCACCCGGACAGCTGATGAAACTGTGGGTTTGCACAACCAAAGAATTTCTGCACAAACTGTCAGAAACCGTCTCAGGAAAGCTCATCTGCATGCTCGTCATCCTCACCAGGGTCTTGACCTGACTGCAGTTCAGTGTTGTAACCGACTTCAGTGGGAAAATGCTCAACTTCGATGGCCCCTCGCATGCTGGAGAAGTGTGCTCTTCACGGATTAATCCTGGTTTCAACTGTACCGGGCAGATGGTAAACAGTGTGTACAGCGTTGTGTGGGCGAGTGGTTTGTTGATGTCAACGTTGTGAACAGAGTGCCCCATGAGGGTGGTAGGGTTATGGTAATGACAGGCATAAGCTACAGGGAGATATGTATACTGTAGCTAAGAAAGTAATACTAAGTGTATGTTGTGTAGGAAGATGTTAGTAGCCCATGTGCCTATTTACCTCTCTTAATTTCGTCTACTGTTCTGACTGTTCTACTGTAGCCTATAACCTGTTTTAGAGAAATGTAATCATTGAATATTGTAAGAGCTTTCATTGTCTGCTTATATGCCCCCTTTATTTACCTTACGGTTCTAACTTGGTGTACAGGGAGAGCCCTGTAAGAACGGCCCAAGTTCTGAATTCTGTCCCTGTACATTTCAAAAGTGCTAAACAAATAGTTATATTGACTAACGTTACGTCCGTCCTAGCTCGCTCATTGTCTTAATCGAAATTACAGATGGCCTCTTATCCGCTTGTCGTCCCCTTATGCCATAATTTGTACATCTCAATTGTCAGTAGAACCCACATTTGTTTAAGCAAGTAAGCCATTTCAGCTATGTTTTTTTTAAAGCCAGTAAACGAGGCTGAATGAATTGTTTCGCTGCCAGTCAAGGCTCCGCTGATAGCCAGGTGTAGAGTGGTAAGATATTGGGACTTTATGTAGGCCCTAACAGTTTGTGAGCACCGTTTGTCGCTGTTATACTGCAATTAATGTATTGTTTAGTGTTGTGATGTGCAGTGCAGTGGCTTTGCTGGCCTGCATTCCACCTTTTTTTGCCCCACCAAGATTTACATGCTAAAATCGCCACTGGAAATGAGTCTCAAACGAACAAATGAATATAACGACACGTCCTGACCAAACATCCTCAGCATGAAGGTAAACCCAGGAACTTCTTTCAGTACCGGGCAGAATGCTTCAGGAAACACTGCTTTGACAGTGGAAAAGTAGCTAAGTCAGCTAGCAAGGCACTGATGTCATTTTAGAACAGAAGCAGAAATGTATTTTATTTAACTAGGCAAGTCATTTAAGAACAAATTATTGTTTTCAACGACGGCCTAGGACACAGTGGGTTAACTGCCTTGTTCAGGGGCAGAACGACAGATTTGTACCTTGTCAGCTTGGTGATTCGATCTTGCAACCGTTACTAGTCCAACGCTCTAACCAGTAGGCTATGCTGGCGCCCCAAAAATAAGGGAGTACTATCTCTTGTAGTTGATGTGAGTTTCTCTTCCAAACAATCCCGTGGCCTAGTACACAGCTAATAGCTAACGTCAACCAAAGCAAGTAAGCTAGCTAGCTACTGAGTGCAACCGTAAATTACAGTAAATACAGATGAAGATGAAAAATGATCAGGCTTACTGTACAACTTACTGTAAAAATTATTGTTGAAAACAAATCTAGATTGAAACTGTTGCTGTTAAAATACAAGTAATAATTATTATTCTGAACTTGAATAAATTGATTGAAGGTAGATGCTTTTTGAGGCAAACACACATAGTTCTGGGTTGCTCATCATCTACAGCAGGAAGCGGTCACCTGCCTGACTGAGAAAGCAGTAGATGTTCTGATCCAGTTTGGCACCACATACTTATGCAAGTCAGGGTTCTCAACTCTGGCATACTTAAAAAACAAGAACAGAAACAGACTCCATCCTGAGCATGACCTCCGTGTTGCACTGTCAAAACCTGAGCCCAGAATGGTTATTCCAGTTCAGAATAAACACATATTTATTGTATTTTAACAGCAACAGTTCTAATTTAGACTTTGTTTTCAACAATACTTTCTACAGTACAGTAGGCCTAATCATTTCTCATCTGTTCTGTTATCAAAAACTGAGCCTGTGTGTGTGTTTTCTGTTCTAAATCTGTGTGATGTGATTAATCAGTTTATTCCAGTTCAGAATAAAAATGATTTATTGTATTTTAACAGAAACAGTTCCCACCTAGACAGATATGTAGGAGTGTTTTTAATGGGGGAAAAAAACACGAAAAGCTATTTATATGGCTATTTCATTTCATTGTTATTTGTTCTTATCTATATTGCTTTTGTTTTAGGCATAAGGGAGATTAAATGTACCAACATTTACGCATAGTTGCATATTTTCATAAACTTGGGTCCCAGGGAAACAAAACACATGTAATTTGGGTCTCAGGCTGAAAAAGTTTAAGAACCCCCGGTGTAGAGAATCATTTTACCATCGAAACCGCTGTGAAATATATTTTCCATAAGCAAAAATATTGTATTTTCAGCTGGTGTACAAAACCGAAAGTAAAAGACGAAAAAACTCCATTTGAGAACGGGAAGCATAGAAATAATGCAGATAGAACAGATCTACCACTTCTTAGACTTGCTTTAAATGAGAATGACAGATTGTATGTGCATTTGGTCGGGTTGCCCAAAAAGTTCCATATTGCACTGTTTTAGTAGCATAATCCTACATCTCTAACCTGATTTTAATTCTTTACTTTGGACCTTAATTCATTTGGACCAGGCAACATGTCATCAGATCTAAACTGAAAAGGTCAGTAGCCTCATTTATCAAGGCAAGGTGGGGCCTGGAGGAAATAGTAGTAAATTAAAAATTTTTTGTGTCTAATATCACCATGAATTAAAAAGGAAATTGCACTTCCATCATACTATAGCTCCAGTTTGAGATACAGTAGTCTATACGACGGCCTTAACCATGGTTTTGCTCTGGTATTTCCAGGTCATTTCATCCACAGTAGGGAGAGTTTATATTTGTGATGCTACTTTTAATAAAAGGAACTGCTCACCCTTTTCATATCGGTCTGAATAATTGATGGTCATTTGTTTTATTGCCATCAGGGGGCAGCAGTGAGCTGAAGTGTTTCTCCTCGAGAGGCTCTGCTGAACTGAAGTGTGAAATGAGGAGACACAGAGAGCTTGGTGAGTGGGGATTTAACCACTTGGTATAACCATACAGTATATGGTATGATGACAAGGGCAATTCAATAAGCTGTAGTGGAACTAAGTCAAGTTATGTGCTCAAAAAGCAATAGTTCCAAGAAGCATTTCGCTACACCCGCCATAACATCTGCTGAATATGTGTATGTGACCAATAAAATTAGATTTTGATTTGAATGTACAGATGTAGGATCTTAATTTGACCTATATTGTCACAGCAAAATGTAAACGTTTGGTCAAAGGGTAGCGACTAGCGGCATGCTAGCTGTTCCCATAGATTTCCAATCATTCAGCCAATAACTATTCATTTAAAAGCGCATCTTGGCAGAAATATATATATATATATATATATATATATATATATATATATATATATATATATATATATATATACTGTATACTGAACAAAATGATAAAACGCAACTTGTAACAATTTCAAATATGTCACTGAGTGACAGTTCATGTGTAAATCAGTCAATTGAAATGCATTTATTAGGCTCTACTCTATGGATTTCACATGACTGGGAATACAGATATGCATCTGTTGGTTACAGATACCTATACCTACCTAAAACAATGGTCCTCAGTATCTCATCAAGGTATTTGTGTGCATTGAAATTGCCATCGAGGAAATTCAATCGTGTTCGTGGTCAGTAGCTTATGCCTGCCCATACCATAACCCCACCTCCACCATGGGGCACTCTGTTCACAATGTTGACATCAGCAAATCGCTCGGCCACAAGACACATGGTCTGTGGTTGTGAGGCCGGTTGGATGTACTGCCAAATTCTCAAAAACAACGTTGGAGGCAGCTTATGGTAGAGAAATAAACATTCAATTATCTGGCAACAGCTCTGGTGGGCATCCCTGCAGTCAGAATGCCAAATGCACGCTCCCACAAAACTTGAGTTACCTGTGGCATAATGTTGTGTGACAAAACTGCACCTTTTAGAGTGGGATTTTATTGTCGCCAGCACAAGGTGAACCTGTGTAATGATCATGCTGTTTAATCAGCTTCTTGATATGCCACACCTGTCAGGTGGATGGATTATCTTGGAAAAGGATAAATGCTCACTAACAGAGATGAAAACTAATTTATGCACAGCATTTTAGAGAAATAAGCTTTTTGGAACATTTCTGGAAACTTTTATTTCAGCTCATGAAACAGGGGACCAACACTTTACATGTTGCGTTTATATTTTTGTTCATTGTACAGTACCAGTCAAATGTTTGGACACACCTACTCATTCCAGGGTATTTCTTTATTTTACTATTTTCTACATTGTGGAATAATAGTGAAGACATCAAAACTATGAAATAACACATATGGAATCATGTAGTAACCAAAAAAGTGTTAATCAACATGAAGGTCAGTCAATGCGGAACATTTCAAGAACTTTGAGAGTTTCTTCAAGTGCAGTCGCAAAAACCATCAAGCGCTATGATGAAACTGGCTCTCATGAGGACTGTCACAGGAAAATAATACCCAGCGTACCTTGCTGCAGAGGATAAGTTAATGAGAGTTAACTGCACCTCAGATTACAGCCCAAATAAAAGCTTCACAGAGTTCAAATAACAGACACATCTCAACATCAACTGTTCAGAGGTGACAGTGTTAATCAGGCCTTCATGGTTGAATTGCTGCAAAGAAACCACTACTAAAGAACACCAATAAGAAGAAGAGACTTGCCAAGAAACACAAGCAATGGACAATAGACCGGTGAAAATCTGTCCTTTGGTCTAACGAGTCCAAATTTGAGACTTTTGGTTCCAACCACCGTGTCTTTGTGAGACGCAGAGTAGATGAACGGATGATCTCCATATGTGTGGTTCCCACCGTGAAGCATGGAGGAGGAGTGATGGTGTGGGAGTGCTTTGCTGGTGACACTGTAGCGATAAGCCATCCCATTTGGTAAGCGCTTAGTTGGACTATAGTTTGTTTTTCAACAGGACAATGACCCAACACACTTCCAGGCTGTGTAAGGGCTATTTGACCAAGACGGAGGGTGATGGAGTGCTGCATCAGATGACCTGGCCTCCACATTCACCCGACCTCAACCCAATTGAGATGGTTTGGGATGAATTGTAACGCAGAGTGAAGGAAAAACAGCCAACGGTGCTCAGCATATGTGGGAACTCCTTCAAGACTGTTGGAAAAGCATTCCAGGTGAAGCAGGTTGAGAGAGTGCCAAGAGTGTGCAAAGCTGTCATCAAGGCAGTGTGGATTTGTTTAACATTTTTTGGGGTTACTACATGATTCCATATGTGTTGTTTCATAGTTTTGATGTCTTCACTATTATTCTACAATGTAGCGGAAACACTGATACTGTTTATATAACCGTGTGTGTGTGTGTGATGGGAGGGGGGGTTCAGGGAATTTATGTAAATCACGAAGCTCATCTGCATTTTCTCAGCAACAAAAGAGTGATCAAATTAAGATCCCACATCTGTACCTGGCAAATGTTTAGTTTAGTTTTTAAACTGGATTGAGCTACTTACGTTTCATGAGTAGTTAGTAGGGGCCAGGGGTTAGTTAGGGCAAATAAATGGTTGTAAAATATTTGATTTCACCTCACTTTCTATTTGTCAGTGTGCTTGTTGTTGTGCAAATTTGTTATGCAATTTGGAACATGTATTTTCAGCATCCAAAGCAGAGTCCTGTCTCAGAGTGGATGATGCTGGCCAGAGTTGCTTGCAAGGTAATTGGTACTCTAATTGTGCAATGAACTTATAAATAGTGTTTAGGGGAAACAATACTTTATTGACACAATTATATTGTCTCAGAATATTTTCTTCAAAGATTGTTCGGGGGGCTGTTTACAGCTTTAATTAACATTTTATGATCAGATGATATGTTCTGGGGAAGGACAGTAGGGCCAAATCATTAGCAGCATTTTCAAATAAAAAATTATAACAGTGTGTTGGCGCCTCTCCTTTTGACCAATCAGATAACAACACCTATAACATTAATAGTTGCATTGTCTCTAATGTTCTTGTCCATGACATTCAGATCAGTTACGTCCTTTACTGAATTGGTTCAAATTAGATTGTTATTATGATGGTGACCTGATTCCATAAATGAGGGGACAGTGATTTTTTTGGGGGGGGGATTCCACTGACTGATGACAGGGGTGTGATGGTTTCGAATGCAGTCAACTGGACAGGCTGAGGTTTCCAAGACATGATCTACTGGGCCTTGATCTGATCTATTACTTGGCTCAGTATTAATTTAATCCCAGTATGTGTTTTTCCTTTTCCAATAAAAAAATAATCTTTGGAGAAAAACAATATTTTGTTTTCATAACACAAACAAGTAATTTGCTGTTTGTCATTGTCGATTTCCCAGGCAGATAATTCATTTGGTTATTAGGCACACATTATATTATGCCTCCGGAAAAGCTATACTTGTGCTCCAATCACATAATGGTGATTTGTGGAAAATGAATAGGGGGATTGTCAGGGAAGTCAGGCTTGTTTTCCGATAAGGTCATTAGAAATTGTTTTAATTATTAACAGTGAAGAAGTCTAACATACACTGTATACACAAAAGTATGTGGACACCCCTTCAAATGAGTGGATTGGGCTATTTCAGCCACATTCATTGCTGACAGGTGTATAAAATCAAGCACACAGCCATGCAATCTCCATAGATACAAACATTGGAAGTAGAATGGACTTACTAAAGAGCTCAGTGACTTTCAACGTGGCACCGTTATAGGATGCCACCTTTCCAACAAGTCAGTTCGTCAAATGTCTGTCCTGCTAGAGCTGCTCCGGTCAACTGTAAGTGCTGTTATTGTGAACTGGAAACGTCTAGGAGCAACAACGGCGAAGTGGTAGGCCACACAAGCTCACAGACCGAGACCGCCGAGTGCTGAAGCACGTAGAGTGTAAAAATCGTCTGTCCTCGGTTGCATCACTCACTACCGAGTTCCAAACAGCTTCTGGAACCAACATCTGCACAAGAAGTGTTCGTCGGGAGCTTCATAAAATGGGTTTCCATGGCTGAGCAGCCACACGCAAGCCTAATATCACCATGCTCAATGCCAAGCGCCGGCTGCAGTGGTGTAAAGCTCCCCGCCATTGTACTCTGGAGCAGTGGAAACGGGTTCTCTGGCAGTCAGACGGATGAATCTGAGTTTGGTGGATCCCAGGAGAACGCTACCTGCCCCAATGCATAGTGCCAACTGTAAAGTTTGGTGGAGGAGGAATACAGTTTGGGGCTGTTTTTCATGGTTCGGGCTACACCCCTTAGTTCCAGTGAAGGAAAATCTTTACGCTACAGCATACAATGACATTCTAGACAATTCTGTGCTTCCCACTTTGTGGCAACAGTTTGGGGAAGGCCCTTTCCTATTTTAGCATGACAATGCCCCCGTGCACAAAGCCAGGTCAATATAGAAATGGTTTGTCGAGATCTGTGTGGAAGAACTCGACCGGCCTGCACATAGCTCTGACCTTAAACCCATCAAACACTTTTGGGATGAATTGGAACGCGAGCCAGGCCTAATCGCCCAACATCAGTTCCCAACCTCACTAATGCTCGTGGCTGAATGGAAGCAAGTCCCCGCAGCAATGTTCCAACATCTAGTGGAAAGCCTTCCTAGAAGAGTGGAGGCTGTAATAGCAGGGGGGGCCAACTCCATATCAATGCCCATGATTTTGGAATGAGATGTTCGACAAGCAGGCGTCCACATACTTATGGTCATGTAGTGTATGTGTTGCTTTGTCAAATGTAAAACAATAAATATATCATATGGTGGAGCATGACGCTTATTGTTTGTGCATAAACCCCCTTATAAACAACAAAGTTTACAACGTCAGAGTTGATAGCTCAGGGAGGAGAATCGCTCCTCTGTTGCCTTGAGACACACATTTAAAATAAACAAGCTGTTATTCAAGTCAGAGGAAGAGGAGTGCTGGCACATATCTGTGCTGTGGAGAGAGCATGAAATCCAGACAGATGATGGTGATCGTGTCATGGAGCCTGCCTGACGGAGGCATCGTTCTGCTGCCCAATGTAAAATGTTTGTTTAGACTTGACGCTTGTGGCATTCAGGCGCTGGGTTCACGTGCTAAATGCATGGAGAGGTGTAAGAAGCTGTGTTGAAAAGGGTAACTGCTTTGTCATGCTGACTGCGTTCTTCTGGACCTGCATCACATCTATAGCTATTTTTACTTATTTAGCAGACGTGACTGACAACTCAGTTATGACCAGTAGGCTACATTTAAGAGTGCACTCAAGCGCTTTATATTTAGTCAACTGGGCAAAACTGGTTGAATCAACGTTGTGTCCACATAATTACAACAACAAGAATCTACGCGATGACGTTGAATCAACGTGGACAACCAATTGGATTTGCAAAAAGTCATCAACGTAAGGGCCTTTCGTCTTTTTATCACCCAACTATTAACCTAAGTCCAATTTTGTTTGTTTGTTGTTGATTTCACATTGAATATTATGTTAGTTGACAAACTCAACCGAATGTAAATCAAATATAGGCGTTGATCTGACGTCTGTGTCCAGTGGGAGAGATGGCAACTGCTGTGACAGATTGTTAACTTGAGAGCCTCTCACGAACATCCTTTCTTGGGTTACTGAAGGTTTGCGTATTTGTTTTTCAGGAAGAGATGGGTAAAACACAGTACTTATAGCAGTAGTATTAGCCTGGCAAGCCACTGATCCTGTAAGCTTACATGAATGTTTTCTGCATGGATATCCACGCGGCGAACATTCATGTACGCTTGCGGGATCAGCGGCTTGCCAGGCTAGGTGAGTAAGTCAATGTGACGTAATGTCAGCTTTCCCTGAGGACCTCGCCAGAATGATTGATCTCCTCTAATTACCTGTCAGCCTTTCATGTCGTCAGTTAGTCCACAATGAATACAATGGCATACAAATATGATTTGGTGAACCGATTATTCCGCCTGCACTTTCCAGGAGAAGCTGTTGGGCTGCTATAAAGCAAACAAACAGTTCTAGTGAAGAAGAAGAAACGGACCCATTCGGGTCAAAACACACGTTCCGTTAACTCTCGGACTAATTCACATAACCGAGGGCCATATTGGGGCTAGGAAATGCCCACTGAGTTCAGTAAGCTTAGTTAGCTCCCTGTCTTATGTAGGTACACTGAGTGTACAAAACATTAAGAATACCTGCTATTTCCATGACACAGATTGACCAGGTGAATCCAGGTTAAAGCTGTGATCCCTCATTGATGTCGCTTGTTATAAATCCACTTCAAATCAGTGTAGATGAAGGGGAGGGAGACGGGTTAAAGATGGATTTTCAAGCCTCGAGACACGGATTGTGCCATTCAGAGGGTGAATTGGCAAGACAAAAGTGCTTTTGAATGGGGTATGGTAGTAGGTGCCCGGGCGCACCAGCTAACTTGACACAACTATGGGAAGCATTGAAGTCAACATAGGCCAGCATCCCTATGGCACGCGTTTGACACCTTGTAGAGTCCATGCCCTGATGAATTGAGGCTGTTCTGAGGGCAAAAGGAGGTGCAACTCAATATTAGGAATAAGTATATGTTTGATATACTCAGTGTATATCTACAGTGTGACAGAGAACCCTAGCCAGCCCTGGAGACGAAGAGTCACCTCAGTGTTACCTGAGCCGTGTGGAGATGACACAAGCTCTTCTTAGATCTGGACTGTAAACCCTGACACTGTCTAAGGGGCCAAGCGAAGCCTCAAGCAGCTCAGTGCCAGGGCAGGACATACATACTGCCATGGCAGCCGGGTCAATCGACAAGGATATTTTAGCATTGACGGCCAAAACCTCTGAAGCCACTTCACTTCCCCCATCTGGTCCATCCTCCTTCCCTCTTTAGTTACAGACAGTAGCAAGCAGCACCCTTTAAAAAAAAAAATCTTTCTTCAAAGTGCCCCGGGCCCGTGGTGTTGAGAAGCGCTTAACGGCCATTCTTTTTAAAAGGTTAAAGAAAGTTTCGTAAGCACTCTGGAGAAGTCACTTTCCGTGAGCATTCAGGCTCTGCCCAGTCTTTTACAAATACACCAGGAGGAGGGACACCTGCCTGTACTGTATGTGCTGACAGCTACAGAATTGAAAAGAGAAGGCCATAATCATGTTGAGATAAGTTCCCCTCAGCAGAAGGTATTGATTATTTGTGTGTGGTTAGATTTGGAAAATTCAATTAAAGGAGTTGTGCAAAGGATGAATAAATTCTCCCCCTCCAACCCATACAGACACGTTGTGTTCTGAATCAATGTTGCACTTCACAATATATTTTCTTAGGAGGATAAAAAAATAAATAACATTTAAACAGTTCTGCTTACGACAGAAACACATTTTAGTTTCTCAGAAACATTTAGTCACGGGCAACCCCCCAACGTGTGGACATCTTCTGGGCAGTAACCGATTTTTACTGTCATTTTCCCCATAAGAAAACCCTATATAATATGAATTTTCAGATGACAAAATGAGGAGAAAGGGGACGGCTCAGCAGTATAAAAATTGATCAGGCCATAGATGGGTCCATGTTGAGGAAGATTTGTATGTCAGCAGTAAAGGGGTGTATTAAA
Source organism: Oncorhynchus mykiss (assembly GCF_013265735.2). Taxonomy (NCBI): domain Eukaryota; kingdom Metazoa; phylum Chordata; class Actinopteri; order Salmoniformes; family Salmonidae; genus Oncorhynchus; species Oncorhynchus mykiss. Next base: position 38,836,365 of record NC_050570.1, read on the forward strand.
GAAAGGATTCCCTAAATGTAATAAAAGCGATGAGATGGGCGGGTGTTTCCAGGCCCAGGCTTCACCACTATCTGCCACATCAATCCTCTCTCCTCCTCCTCAGACCCATGCCACCTGTTTGGGAGGAGTTTTATGCTTTTTGATTAATAAAAAGGCTGCAAAAAGGAGCAGAGCTGTATATTATTTTAGTGAAACTTTAAGCCTGCTTGCAGAGCTGTATATTATTTTAGTGAAACTTTAAGCCTGCTTGCAGAGCTGTATATTATTTTAGTGAAACTTTAAGCCTGCTTGCAGAGCTGTATATTATTTTAGTGAAACTTTAAGCCTGCTTGCAGAGCTGTATATTATTTTAGTGAAACTTTAAGCCTGCTTGCAGAGCTGTATATTATTTTAGTGAAACTTTAAGCCTGCTTGCAGAGCTGCAGCCTTTAGTTCGATCGCCCCCAGAGGCTTCAGGCTACGCACTCCTTCAGAGATGATTTCTGACACAGACGATGTCGTTGTATTTTCCAGTTCTCCATGTGAAGGAGAACTATGATTTTACTTTATTGTCAATCAATTAGGTGAGTATTTAAAAACAAAAAAATTAAGATATTTATCTCACTGCTAAATCAAACCACTTGGGCCCTCAGATTTGTCCGTTTGGGATGTGAGTTGCAGTGTCAGTTGTAATTTTCCTCTGAAAGCGGTAACTGTATTTAATCTCTAAATGTGAAGTAGTATCTAATAACTTTTTTGTTCCTTACAGATATTGTCTGGCAGCTCCTCTGATTTGATGAAATCCATAATGGCCTTATAAAAGTAAGTTATTATAGAGCCTACAACTTTATCTCAATGTGGTGATATTGCTGTGTGACAGACAGCAGGGTTACGCTCATGTTTTCCTCTCTGATATCCTCTTGTAGGTTACCGAGGGCAACTGGAATAGCTACTCTCTCCTCTTCCTCGGAGATGGCCGGTTGATGAATATAGAACCCAAGCTGTCAGTTGTGAGGCGGAGAGACGTCTCGGAGGTTGCCTGTCAGTCATTGGGGGAACGTGTCAGAAAGTGAAAAGGCAGCGTTAAGACGTCAGACACATTTACATTGAGCCCTGTCTGCTGGAGAAAGCCTCTCCCTCGCCAGTGACAAATGTTGATTCTACAATAACGGCCGAGACGCAGCGCTGCAAAAATCTTTTTCTTTCAGCGAGCGAACCCCCTCGTCCTATTAGACCTGATGCAGTGTGAAATCCACCCTCACCATTTCCTCTAGCTTCCTGGAAAAGTAAAGTAACATGAATATGGGCTCCGAGGAGAGGCTACAATTTTCACGTACGTGTACACACACTCAGGCACACACTTCAGTCTCCGGCTCTTTATTTGTCTGTGCCTGGGAAGGCCGAGGCCTCTTGCAGCCCAAGCGACCTAAGCAACAGCTGGTGTGCACAGACACATTTCCTATTTCTGCCCAAGGTGGATCATATAACTCTCACTTTATCACCCTTGGAGGCCATGTGAAGGACAAAATGAGCACGCCCATAAACAAAACTAATGTTTTCATACTGGCCCTCTGGAGGTGGTAGAAGGGGCCCTTGGCGAGCCAACACCCCCCCACCACCACTCCCGCTAATCCAACCCACCTCCGGCTTGGCTCCTACCCATATCAACCTAGACCTCGACCCCACCAGCCCTTTCCTCCTCGAGGGTCCCACTTTCCTTCGGTCTCACCCCCGTCTCCAGCCCACTACCCATCATGACACAGGCCACTTAGGCCAGCACTATGGCGATGCTTTGAATGTGGTGCCTGAATTTATGAATTTATACAATTTTCTATGTCATTTCTAGTCATAAATGCAATAGGCCTAGTATGCATTTATGAAAATGACAGCGTTTTGGTAATGGCCATAGACGTTTGTACTTGTTTTTTTTAACTCCACATCTTCATCTGTTGTCCCCTTCCTACCAGTCCTTCCACAGTAGTACTTCTAAAGGCACAGGCCTCTGGATATCTCGCCCTTCCCTCTCCTATCTCGAGTGTTATTGGCTGCAGAGCCAGCGGCTGCAGATACACAGCATAGCAGCCGGCCCTCAGTGACCCGATAACATTTATCGTTGTAATGGATTTTTTTTTATGCCTGTCATTAACTCACAGGCAGAGGGGGAAAAAGATTGCTTGTACCATTTTTTTTCTGTGGTATTTCGACTTTATGACATTATGTTCAGATATGTAATCTTCCATCATCCTAGTTTTAGGGCCTGTCTGACCTGTCACTGCTTTCTGTGTTTAAATGCATAGCCCTTTGTGTGCTGTGTGGACTCTCCTTGTATCTAGCTATTGTAATGAATATTTTATGAAGCTAAATTAAAATGGTTGAAAGACATGGTTTGGCTAATTATTGTCTGGCTACGACACAGTGCAACACTATTACCGCCAGTGATTTAGCTAGCTGAAGACTTGGAGAAGGTGGACACTTTACGAGGGGCTTATTTGAAACTGCTTCCGACGGATCTAATATATGTGCTGGCAATACGGCTGTAAAAATCGAGGTTCATCGAAAAGTCATATGAGGTGATTTTATTTTTCAAGAAAAATACAATTTGTACAAAATAATTGTAATGATGGAACAAACATTTGGAAATATTGAAAAACAATTAAAGTTAAAAAAAACAACATAAAAAATGTAAGTTTGATGTACATAATTAGGCATTGACAAAACACCAACCACTCATGTTGACAGGAGGGTTATCCCTAGAATAAAGATTATAGACTAGTAGCATTTCTCCACGAGTCCTATTGGTCCTTGGTGGTCAGTGACTGAGGCACTGTGCATAGTTTGCTTTTCAGTAAGTTTTCTTTCTACCGGGTAGCGACTACTCTGATTCTTACTCCCAGGTGGAGGCGGCTCGGCAATCTGGACAAGGTTGAAGTAGAAGAGGAGGCCCAGGAAGTGGTGGAAAAGAACACTGACACCAGGAGGGGAAACAAATCAGGCAGCCTGGCCAGAGGGGCCAGCGCCATGCTCATAAAGCACAAACCAGCCATGGCCACGATGGAGATGTAGAACTGCAGGAGAGATTGAGAGAGAGAGAGAGATGGAGAGAGATTTTTCAGGTCTACAGTTTTCTAAGAGAGTTAAGCCGTAACAGTTAGACCACGAGCCAAGGCCCTCTCATAGCCCAGTCAAATCAGAAACTGAATTTGACATGCCATTCAAATTGATAATGTCCTAATGACATTTTACATGAATAGATTTTAGATTAATTAAGGGCTGGATTCTATCAGATCCGCGAAAGCCGATACCAGCATAGCAAGGTTTTTTTGGGGTAGTGTTGGAGGTGGAACTGGGTTAGAGCGGTCAAATCTACAAGTGGCACCCTGCATTATACCTAAAGCAGACATCGCAATTGGCTGCACGGAGTAAGTACCACGAAGAGAAATCTCCATTCCAGTTCGAACACTGGAAGGTGAGACGTAATCTACAACTTGATTAGGCTGGTAGACATCCTCATTACTTCATTTAATGATTTTCAATTTCAAATATTTCTGTATAGCCTACACTTTCTCGTTCTGAACTGCTAACGTGAGTGGGATGGGTGTGGCTTAGTCATAATAACTATGCAAAGTAGACAAGATCAAAAATAAAATGAAGAGGCATCGCATGACGATCCCGCATCACAGGACACTCCCTCATCACAAGCTGACATTTATGTTGCCTCGGCCGGTGCGTCCCGAACAGAAAGGCAAACAGTGTTGGTAGCAGGATCAACATTAACATGTCTATTTGGGACCTACGGGCCAAGGGATCAGTGAGGGTAGGTTGCGTAAGCGCCTCCGTATGAGACCAACCCTATTAAACCCTAGCCTCCTTATTTATGCCTCTTGTGTAAATAAATATATCTAGGCAAAACTTGTGTTAATGACTCTATAAAAAGACACCACTTCCTTCTCATGATCTCCCACACCGCACAGCACCGCCCAGTAGCGGTGTCACTGGCTACGTCCCAATCTCAAATGGCACCCTTTTCCCTATACAGTGCACTACTTTTTTTTACCAGAGCCCAATGGGGCCTGGTCAAAAGTAGTGCACTATAGGGAATAGGGTGACATTTGGGATGCAACCCATTTCTGTGGCTAAGGGAGGGGAGGGTGCAGCTGTAGAGCTGGGCAGGGCCAGGAAGCCATGTCAGACGCCTGTATCTTAAATAAGTGATAAATAATACGTGGGGCCTGGCAGTGGCTTTCATCCCAGGCAGCTTACACAGCTTACAGTCCGTGGCACATTATATTTATTTATACAGTTGCAGAGATATGCATCTTCTCACGTTGATGCAATTCAGGCTATGAAATTACTGTAGCTAGGTTTCCATCCAATAGGTGACAGATTTTCATGCAAATGTTTAAAAAAATCTGCATAAAGTTCGGTGCGTGATGACGTAGTGCACACAACATGTACTGTTTCACTTCATTTGTCATGTACGGAAAAAAACTATGTAAAGTTCAATGTGTTTCCATTGGACCAAAACATTGTTAAATAGCAAATGTGCCTACTCTGGTCTTGGCATGTGCATTCTAGCCAACAGCTTGCTGATACTGTGCGGGTAGGCTAGTCTACATGATGAGATTACTATGGATAAGAGACAGAATATTTTTTATTTGTCAAACGGCAGTCAAGCATCGATCATCATGTCACCAGAATAAGACCCACCAATCTTCCTGTTTCCGTCACAGCTGTCGTGATTTTTTTTGTTTTATACGGTATGACTCTACATAAAAACTGTGGATGGAAACGTGGTTAGCGACAACAACCTTCTGAAATTACTATGAAATCCCTGTGACAAAAACCTCCAGCTCATCTTCGCACCGGGTGGCTGTGAATTATTTTTTTTTTACTTATCTGAAGTAACTTGAGTAAGGTAAAGAAAATATTGGGCAACCCCTGCCCTACCCACTACTAGAACAGACAACATTGCAACTATCTGCCTGGTAAAGAACGCAATCTGTGTTGTCTTTGCAATCGGATAAATGTTTTGCGATGAATTAATACTTTAGCCTTTCCTTCTATCACAGAGAGACATAGAGGTGGTGCAACATGAAAGGGTATATGTTTACACCTCTAGGCTACGCTTACTTTCCACTTGGTGACCCTTCCGAGGTCCATGCTGGGCATACGGATGGGGCGGTGGTAGGGCCCCAGACGCAGCTCGTCTTCTGAGCAATGCTCCAAGGGTGGAAAAGCAGGTATACGCTGACGAACAGGAAGGCCAGGGAGGTGACCACGTACGGCACCAACAGACCATCCTTCAGTAACAATGGCAGCATACTGCGGAGGAAAGATAGAGGGGGAGGGAGCGGGGGAGAACAAGAACAATGTAGTCTCTCAGAAACACATCTCTCCATCCAATAAACTCTGACTATGCCACATAAAGACGTGTGTTTACAATTCAGACAGCCGTAGTAGGGCCTTCTTAAATCCAACAAGACCCCATCTATTCATTGGCAAAATAAATACCCATCACATTTGTTTTTTAAATACATACTTCGCCAGTTCAACAAAGCCAGTACATTCAGACTCTCTTACAATAACTGTGCTTAAGAAACCATTTGACTAAATTACGCAATTATGTCTTCAATTTACCCAAACAAAAGATGTATGTCTCCATCAATGGGTGGAGTGGAGATGCACAATGCGGGCCCTGTCAGTTAGACTGTACTAGAGTTGATACACAGAATACCTTGCTGTCCCTATACAAGACATGCTTAGAGGAGAGGTATGCTGGCAATGCAGTGTAATCCACAGACATCCCTATACTAAACCACACGCACAGCAATTAGTCCTGCTGGAAGAAGTTAATGACAGCTGGTGAAAGTTAGTCCGTTTCGCTTCCTCTCCGACTGTTCCCTTCATACCGACTTCATTTGAATCTGTACATGACTCTTCCGGGAATAAAACCGTCCATAGAACATCAACACAAACATTCATCTGACAAAGCATCCTATACTTTCCGAGGATTTGTCCAACAGCGATGTTAGGAGTTTAAAATCAATGGACAGGATTGTACTTTTTTTTTTTAATAGTCCTATGACCTTTAACCTGGTCTGTTGGTCTGCTATTATTGGCCAGTATACTTTCTGCATCAGTGGGTCCCCCTACTGTAGCTTCTTACGTGAACAGGGAGACCTGTAAAAAACAGATGGCTGGCAGAGGGAGGTCATTCAGTAGTAGGCATACTTGGTCTAGGGGAAGACAGAAAGAATTGGAGGAGAAAAGGTTAAACACCCCTAAATTATACACACTTCATTGAACAATAAACACCCTACCGTCCCTGGTCAAAAGTAGTGCACTACATAGGGATTAGGGTGCCCATTTGGACGCAGGCCATCCCTCCCCGATTGTATAACCACAGTGGTACTCTTTGCGTATCCAGTTACACTCCTTCCTATAGCCCCGAGAATTGATCAACCACAAACAGCGGCCCTCCTCTGCTCCACATCCCGGCGTTCCTCCCTAAGCCATGGACATTGCATTACTGATTGATCCGGGGACAGACAGGTGGGAGATAGAACTCAATCGTTAACGCAGCAACAGATCAGCAAAATCTGAAACCAAATCCCACTGTGCAGTAAAACCTAGATAACCTAGCGCTTACAGTTGCCTGTTTCTTTTTATATACTGCACTGCGGTTGGTGAGGTTAATGATTAGCAACCGCATGCAGGCAGGAAGGCACACACACACATGCATGTGAGCACGCACACCCCTACTCCCCTCTACTCACAAGGCAGGCAGGATGATTGATTTTTCGTGAACTTGGAAGGAGAAGAGGAAGAATGCCAGAGAGGAATTTACCTCAAATGGAATCAAACATCAGAAGACAAGAATACTCACTTACCAAGGGAAGTTTGAACTGCCATAGAGTAGGGTTCACCAATAGTTTGATTGACATAGGTAGGATAGCCAGGAGAGTGGTGGCCAAACTGAAAACAAAACAACAACAGAGAAGAATGAAGTAATCTATCATCATTCATAGAAACAATGCTATGATAAATCGGACCAAATAGTGAATGGCCCAGCCCAGAAACCTAAACCTCATGGTGAAACCGAACTGTGCGGCTGCTGGCTCGTTTTAACCCCAGCATGGTCCACCCATAAGACCACCAGCTATGTGGGAAATGTATCAAATACTGGCCCGCTTAGGGCACCCCAGCATTAGTTTAACCCTTCAATTGTCACTCACTGGGGATAGACAGAGAAAGGGAGGGGTGAGAGGGGAGGGGACCAGAGGGGTACCTCCACTCCGGCTGAAGGGTTAGGGATAGGGTAAGGTAGGGCAGCACATGAGTGAGAGGTGAGGGCAGCTGTGTCATGGGCCCCATTAAGGCCTAAAGGGCCCCCAACATGGGGCAAGAGGAGTGCTTAGAGGGGTAATGGATGGGTGGGCTATGGAAGTGGGCTGGAGGGTCAGGGTGATTTAGAGTACAGTTCACAGATCATTTTCTGGGGTTGTTGAGAACCATTTAGTGGTATTCCACATCCATAAATAGTCAGCACAGTAGTTCACATCAACTGTAACAGTAAGGTGACCAGTGATACCAGGCCATAGAAAGACGTATACCCTTCCTCCCCTCACAACATACAGTTATTATAATATTCACCCATGACCAACAATATCTAGTGTTTTCATTTGTGTTAAATACGCTGCAGTCACAGAACTCCCAGTTAATCCCTGGTCTTAACAGTCTGGCAGGAACTCGTCCATCCTGTTCAGAGTGCACACCCCTAAATATAGCCCCACGGGTTATTCAAGCACACGCCACCATGACGATGAGAGAAGGGTTCTATGACTGACTGTAGCCTCTCCTCATTCATGTGGACCTTAGGGGAGAATAGTCTTTGACTGGCATAACATTTCATGTCGCCACAGAAAAGTTAGCTGTATCTTGCTCCCCCCCCCCCAAACAGAAATGGTTCAAATAGTTTATTGTGGATTTCCAAATCTGAAATCTCATCAGCAAATTGCCAACAGTTGTCAGAGGGCCGATAAAAGCCCATAGCAGCTGGTAGTGCTCAGTATTCAGAAGCTGCTCTCGCATATTATTACAAGGGATAATCTTCATTTCACTCTGCTATAACACAGAGGCTCTCGTGTGAGGCTTCTCAGAGAGCGAGAGAGAGAGAGAGAGAGAGAGTAGGGACAGAATGAAAGATAATGAAATGGAGTGAGAGAGAGAACGATAAAGAGATGGAGAGGGGGATTACCCGAGGTAGAGCTGGGTATCAGTGGACAGGATGGTCTTGATCTTTATCAGGCCGTTCAAGCTGCACCCATGTGTTGGCCACTTGATCCTGTCAACACACACACACACACACACACACACACACCTTTAAATACAAAAATAGCTCACTTCCTATACTGATATACTTTAGATTTTTAATGAAGTGTTGATAATCCATGTGAATCAAATACAATGTGTTACAAAACTCATCACAAGCCAAGGGTTTCAAATGTAGAAACTCACATATATGGTATTGCAGTATGCAATGTTTTGAAGAGAAGCAAACAAGTGGCGTTTCTCCAAGTAAAAATGGCCCAACTGAAAGTGCAATAAAAATCCCTTCTGTGCATTCCACAGTGCATTGACACAGGAGCGCTTCGGGAAGCATTACCAGCCTCATAAATCGCCCCTGCCAGGGTCCAGGGAATGGGATGTCACTAGAAGCAATGCACTTATTTGTACACTTGGGGACAGAGGGTTAAATGTTCAAAAGATAATCACATTACAACAACTTCTGCATACTTCGGCACATTCACATTCAGACCACCCCATAGAAGACCACTGTAGTGTCACAGTGTCCACCCACCACACCCACCTAAGGCAGATGGAGTTAGGACCGTTGTGATTTAAGTGCCCTAGAAGTTGTTCTGGGATCAGATATTAAGGCGCTTCGGTTTCTGTGATATGAAACAATGTAGAAATGCAATGCATAGATCAGTGTAACCCAGGGTTGACCAAACCTGGTCCTCTAGTACCCCAACAGCACACATTTGTATTGTAACCCTGGACAAGCACACCTGATTCAACCTGACAAGTAATCATCAAGCCCTCGATGAGCTGAATGAGGTGTGTTTGTCCAGGACTACAACAAAAGTGTGTACTGTTGGGGATACTGGAGGACCAGGGTTGGGAAACACTGGTCTAACCATGTCTTGCGATAGTGTGGTCCCTTCTATAATGTGAATTTCTACAAGGTCCTCTGGGCCTTGCTACAGCTGCTCAGAGCACAGCTGTGTGTGTGGAGGTTACGGACAGGCCCAGTCAGCAGGCAGGCCGTCCTGCCGACATCTAGGCCTCATCTCTGCTCGAACACCCCCCTCCTATAGTCTCGCCAAATAAGTACCCTACCGGAATGTCCCCCCAATGCCGCCTGGGCTGAGTTCAACACATGAACCATGGGGTTCGGCAGCAAATGTGGGTTAGTGCTGTTGGTGGCGCTCCTCACCTATAAGCCTCTGTGGAATGTCACAGGCTGCAGCATTTGGTGCCATTTTTGTGAAGCAGGAACACTGAGATGGCCAGAGTGCTGTTTGATGGGTAAACGTACAACTTATCCTCCCGCCCCTCCCCTTCTCACCCCCGATCCCCTCCTCCTCACCCTCCCACCACTTCTCGCCATGTCCGCTTTTCTTGGCCCGGCTTCCGCTTACACAATTTCACAATTAGTTCAGAGAGGCTTCACCTGGAGCCCCTGGCACCGCGGCCCGTAGGGCTATGGAGTCACTCACACCCTGTGTATTATGTTTGTATCGTTTCATAAACAAACAACTGCCATGCATACTGCCATCCTGACCAGCCTCACAGAATTTTCAATTACTTCTCACTTCACCGCACCTTGGGTGCCACCTCCGGGAATGGGTAGGTCTACAGGACACGGCGGGCATAGGGGAGGTTTCAAAAAGCTGAGCCGCGAGCCTTGGCCTCAGCTGCCGACCCCCTCTACACCCCCGACCCCCCCCCCTCATCCTCCTCCCCCATAACAGTGTTACTTTACCTCAGCACCTCGATCATGACACGCTTTCAACGGTGCCGCGGAAGTGTTTGCGATGCTGCTCTCACTAATGTCCCCTGTGTGATCCATCATTGTCCGTTCATCTTTAATTTCCTCCCCTCTCTCCCGCCCGCCCTCCCTCGTTCTTTCTCCCTTCTCTTCCAGTGTGGCCTCGCTGTGTGTACATACACACGTGTAAGTTCACTTATCAAGGACGCAGCGGTTTGGCTGACAACATTTTGCACAACGAATGGATGAACTCTGACACGGATAGCATTGGACCCTGGCACCACATCACATCACATGGCCCCACAATGATGTGCTGAAATGACCCTGGCAGTAAATTAGCTAGATTTATCTGTATCCTCCCCACCTAGTCACAATGACCCCCCCCCCCCCCCCCCCCTCATTCAACATTGTATTCCTCTGTTTTCTACAATCCTGCATGGGATCCATTTCCAATTGGCTAAGCACAGAGGAATTGAGCGTGTGTGTGTGTGTGTGTGTGTGTGTGTGTGTGTGTGTGTGTGTGTGTGTGTGTGTGTGTGTGTGTGTGTGTGTGTGTGTGTGTGAGAGAGAGAGCATGTAGGCTGTGCTTTAAAGAACTGGGGGCACAACGCACCACTCCTGTCTATAAGGGGCAGCACTGTGTTAACTACCTTAGCCCCCTCGTCTTTCTACCACCAACTGATTTCAACTTGGCAGATATTGTGGTCCCTCAGGTAAAAAAAACGCAGTTATCACTGTAGATCACGACGGTCTCCTAAACGATAGGTAGGCATCCTCTACATCCTAAATCAGGGCTATTCATACAGGGGTGGAGCAGCAGAGGTACTGCAGGGCCTCCTCAAATTATTATTTTTTGATTGAATATCACTAGCGACAACAGAATAAATAGATTTTGAATGACATACCTACAGTAGAAAACAGGAAAATATTTGATATTTCTAATGATGTCAACTTAATAGCTAATTACACTGGAGTAATCTGACATAGTCGTGGCAAGTGCTGTTGCTTTCTCGACCAAAACATGGCTAACCTTTATTTAACCAGCCTAGCGGCTGCTATTAGCTAGGAATGTGTTTGGCGTTATATTACCTTTCTAATAGGCTATGTTAGAGACTACACTTCATCTTCCGATTACAGAACTGTGGGGATGTCAAAATAATGAAAAGCTATCTACCAAATATAGTCATATTAAAATGTTGATTACTTCTTCCCATTATCCTTCACCTGATGATGATACACGATGTTAAAAAAGTGTTTTGCTAACATATGATGGGGGGGTCCCTGTGTTACCAGTTTGCCTGGGCAGGGGCAGTGTTGTAAATTAACTGAGTAAAAATATTTTGAAGTACTACTTAAGTCATTTTTGTTGGGGTACTTTATTATTCATATTTTTTTTACAACTTTTACGCCACTACACTCCTTAAGAAAATGCACTTTTTACACCCATACATTTTTCCTGACACTCAAAAGTACTTGTTACATTTTGAAGGCTTAGTAGGACAGGAAAATGGTCCAATTCACACACTTATCAAGAGAAAGTGTGGTCATCACTACTGCCCCTGATCTAGCGAACTCAAAAAACTGAAATGCTTGTTGTGTAAATTATGTCTGAGTGTTGAAGTGTGCCCCTGGCTATTTGTAAAAAAAAAAAAAGGAAGAAAATCGTGCTGTCTGGTTTGCTTAATAAAAGGAATTTGAAATTATTTATAGCATTTACTTCTACTTTTGATACTTATGTATATTTAAAAACCAAATACTTTTAGATTTTTACTCAAGTAGTATTTTACTGGGGGACTTTCACTTTTACTTGAGTCATGTTCTATTAAGGTATCTTTACTTTTACTCAAACATGACATTTGGGTACTTTTCCCGCCACTGGGTGGGGTTCCCTAGGCAACAAAAGTCTGAAAACTCATGTCTTTGTCTCATGTCTTTATGTCAAAAGACTGGGCTGTGGGATGAAGAACCTGGTTTGGTCACCATAACATTGGTTGGTCACCATAACATTCCAGAACAGGGATCTAGATTCAGCCGTGGGACGATTTTGGTTGGAGAACCGGAACATAATTATAATTATTTGTGCACTGCAAATTGCCCAAAAATAGATTGTACTTGAAAATAACAATCATTTGATACCTTGATTACATTGAGACACGATCATGTCTCCTGCTTTATTTGTGGGAAAACATGGTGAACAGACTTCCTAAATTAAACACGTTTAGCTGAAATCCTGGTGAATTTAGTAAAAAAAAATTTTTACTAAAACTTTGGGGGGCCAAAAAACACAATTTACTGTTGTCGACCCGTTCTAGAAACTTTAGGTGACTCATGTCGCAGGATATTAGGGAAAGAACTTGACCCTGTTGGTAGAGCATGATGCTTGCAACGCCAGGGTTGTGGGTTCGATTCCCACTGGGGACCAGTACGAAAATGTATGCACTCACTACTGTAAGTCGCTCTGGATAAGAGCGTCTGCTTAATTATGTAAAACGTAAACTTGAGAGTATGACTAATTGGCTTGAACACTGAAAAATGTTGGGGACACTATCAATTACACAGTATGTACCTCGAAGAGGCCCCACTCCACAGGAAAGAGGCAGTACAGGGCCTGGCTGGGGTCAGACAGGAATGGCAGCCAGCAAACGTCACCAGGACTGTTACATCGATCTTTACTAGCAGGAACAACCTCGGTAGAAGGTGGGTGAGAAGACAAATGGTAAAGAACACCGAACCTTGAAATGGAACCCTTATCTACTGCACCAGAGTCAGATGAAATCCTTACAAGTCCTTAACCATTATGCGCTATAAATGCACTTGTAAAGCAGTAAAACATTTAAATTCATATTTTCAACAGTATGCATGGGCTGAATCTCAGCTCTCTCTGTTGTTCTCTCTCACATGTTCCTCTGAGAATTAAGATTGATGTAGCGGACTCCAAAAAGACAACAGCTGTGTACCATGACTGTCCGTGCATCCCAAGTTAGTCAATGTATGTTGTGAAGACCATGCATCAGCTAAAAGTATTTCACAGTAGGTCAGCTGTAGAAGTTGTGTGGTGGTAAAGTTGCACACACAGGAATAGCTGAGGAGCTTGGGCATGGCGATAGTGTCATCTGGACATATCTTCCCCTACCCATCTAATCCAGCTATCCATTTGCTACCAGATGCCCTTGGTACATTGTTACTAGATAAACAAATGTGAGGACACTAGTAACAGTCATCCAACCGGATTGCCTCGCCTCAATAACTCCGCTATTGTGTGTGGCAGAGTGGACATAGTATAGGCTACTTCATGGGGCCATGTTTTGTCCACTGGCTACAGGAAGTTGTTGATTCAGAGTATTTCTTTAAAAATAATCATTCTGACTGTGATTCAGAGTTAACGAAAATAATCTGATCTTTGATGCTTTTTTCCCCATCAGACTTGATGGTAAACTGATTGTCTGATTGATTAATTTTACACAGTGAAATCATACATTCTCTGCTGGCTCTCACACAACATCTTTCCACACACACAAACCTCCTTAGCCAGGGCTGTAAGTCTAAGTCGGCTAACTCACCCTCGGCCTGCCAGGCCCTGCTTGAAACACTTGCCCAGTAAGTAGCAGAAGAAGGGCAGGGAGTGGTAGAGCTCCATCTGTTTGTAGTTGAGGGGCCAGGACGAAGGCCAGAGAGCCTAGCATGTCCCAGCCCAGACCCAAACCCACCACACCCCATAGGGCCAGCCCCAGGCTTACACTGTTGTATTTGACGCCCGGTTAAAGAATATAGACATGACGATACGGTTAACCCCGAAAACACGTGGACATTGGTCTATATGGATAGGGCCAAATTGAAATGTTTCCAACAGAAGAAACTATAAAAAGCATACGCATGACCATGGTAGTAATTGAAACAGAACACTTTGGAGATTATGGAGAAAGGATCAGTCCAAAGAGGAAGACACAACAGTTCACCTGACACAAGCCTGAATCCCAAACATTATACACGGTTGATTGTTTGTGCATTTTACATTTACTGTACTTTACACAGCATTTGTCAATAGCGAAATCGGAAAATACTCCTGATACATTCAGAAACATTTAAAAAAATATGATTTGAAATGTTGGAGTGGGTGCAAGATAAGAAGGGGGGAAAACGATGACAAGGGTTTGAATGACAAGTCTAAGTGGTGTTTCCAAGTGGCCACACACCTCTCCAAAGTGTCCCCAGAACCTAAGTCCTTTCAATGCACTTTTATGACTCAATGAAAGAGCCTACAACTATCAGATGCTTTTTTTGAGCTCACCTAGCTTTGCCATTGAGGAACTAAAGGAAGCACACTTGCCGTTTTTTTTTGGTCTGGAACACAGCCCTGTGTCCCCAACATCCCAAAATAAATCACAATCTTTTGACCGCTTATCCTATTGCCGACATGCTATAAAATACAATCTTACAGCGTTAGGCTTTCCAAAGGCACATCAGACAAACAGATTGTAATTTTGGTGCGCATAGAATGGAGTCACGAGTGCATTCAAGTGCGTGTTTGGCGGCTCATTTTCCTCACAGTACGACAAACACAGGCTCATTGTGTTCAGGACAACCCAGGGTATAACACCTGTCATCCTTATCACTGTAGATCCATCACAGTGATGATAAAACGTTGATCATGTAAATGACATGAGTTTTCAAATATGGGACTGTTAACATTTGGGCTCAGGGGTGTGTGGTTTGCTTGTATGACATCAAAGCAGTATTTATTATACTCCTCAACGTCTGCAGCAATTCGCTCATTCAGACAAAAAAAGAGTAGCCCGATTAGAGGGAGGAATGGGGGGCATTTTCTTGTCGTGAGCGGTGCTCAAGTTTATAACGGTTGTCAGTCAAAACCCCTACAGAACTATGAAGTGGAGAACCTGACCTCTGATGTCATGTACTGTACACCATGTTGCTGTACAGCCGCTGCGTTCCAACTTAGGCGCTTATCAATGACAACATTTTCAACCCGTATATGGGATGACAGGGGCTGTGAGTGGAAAGGGCTCCAGCTCATAGAGTTTCTAACGCTGGTCAGTCAGAATCTGTAGTGCAGTGACAGAGACAGCTTTGGTTTTTAAAAGACAACTGGAAATGCCCGAGGTCGATGAGAATAAGGCCTGGATAGAGCAGGATACAGGACTGTGCAGACCTAGTATCTTCATTTTTCTAGTTCTACAGTATATTTGCTTTTCTAGTTTGAGTATCTTTGTTTTTCTAGTAACGTTTTAGTTACAAGCAAACAGAGGACATGTACATGACAGAATTCTGCCTTACCTTCTCTTGTTTGATCCTTCACTGAGGTAAAAAAAAAAAGAAAAAAAAAATGTAAAGCACAACAGCAGGAACATATATCAGCAGATCTGCAACAGGAACTGAGAAAAGATACATATATTATTCAGTCCCAAAAAAATGAATAATAAGTGAATCATCCTATTCATTGTCTTCCGACAGGTGGCGTCTTCCAACAACTCTTTGACGCTCGTCCCTCAACCGACAGTTAATGCCGAGGGAGTCGTAATGCTATCTGATGTAAGACATTGCTTCCTCTTGTGATAAATGAATGTCATACAGTACAATCAGTATATATATATTCTCAAACAGGATAGGAATGTGCAGAAAGAAAGCAAATTCTTCATATCGAGCCATGAAATGAGTCCCTTTTGCGTTCCGTTGATATTTTTTGGTAGAAATAATGCACCAATTATGTATTTTAAAAGCTTGATATACAGTCTGCTCCAACTGTATTGGGACAGTGACACATTTTCGGTTGGTTTTGTCTCTGTGCTCCAGAACTTTGGATTTGAAATGATACAATGACTATGAGGTTAAAGTACAGACTTTCAGCTTTAATTTGAGGGTATTTTCATCCATAACGGGTGAAACGTTTAAAAATGACATCCCTTTCGTACATAATCCACCCATTTTAGAGGACCAAAGTATAGGGACAAATTCACTTACATGTGAATTAAAGTAGTCAAATGTTTAGTATTTGGTCCCATATTCCTAGCACGTAATGATTATATCAAGCTTGTGACTCTACAAACTTGTTGGATGCATTTGCTGTTTGTTTTGGTTGTGTTTCAGAGTATTTTGTGCCCAATAGAAATGATTGAATGGTAAATAATTTCTAAACACTTCTACAGTGCCTTGCGAAAGTATTCGGCCCCCTTGAACTTTGCGACCTTTTGCCACATTTCAGGCTTCAAACATAAAGATATAAAACTGTATTTTTTTGTGAAGAATCAACAACAAGTGGAACACAATCATGAAGTGGAACGACATTTATTGGATATTTCAAACTTTTTTATTCAAAAACTGAAAAATTGGGCGTGCAAAATTATTCAGCCCCTTTACTTTCAGTGCAGCAAACTCTCTCCAGAAGTTCAGTGAGGATCTCTGAATGATCCAATGTTGACCTAAATGACTAATGATGATAAATACAATCCACCTGTGTGTAATCAAGTCTCCGTATAAATGCACCTGCACTGTGATAGTCTCAGAGGTCCGTTAAAAGCGCAGAGAGCATCATGAAGAACAAGGAACACACCAGGCAGGTCCGAGATACTGTTGTGAAGAAGTTTAAAGCCGGATTTGGATACAAAAAGATTTCCCAAGCTTTAAACATCCCAAGGAGCACTGTGCAAGCGATAATATTGAAATGGAAGGAGTATCAGACCACTGCAAATCTACCAAGACCTGGCCGTCCCTCTAAAATTTCAGCTCATACAAGGAGAAGACTGATCAGAGATGCAGCCAAGAGGCCCATGATCACTCTGGATGAACTGCAGAGATCTACAGCTGAGGTGGGAGACTCTGTCCATAGGACAACAATCAGTCGTATATTGCACAAATCTGGCCTTTATGGAAGAGTGGCAAGAAGAAAGCCATTTCTTAAAGATATCCATACAAAGTGTTGTTTAAAGTTTGCCACAAGCCACCTGGGAGACACACCAAACATGTGGAAGAAGGTGCTCTGGTCAGATGAAACCAAAATTGAACTTTTTGGCAACAATGCAAAACGTTATGTTTGGCGTAAAAGCAACACAGCTCATCACCCTGAACACACCATCCCCACTGTCAAACATGGTGGTGGCAGCATCATGGTTTGGGCCTGCTTTAATTCAGCAGGGACAGGGAAGATGGTTAAAATTGATGGGAAGATGGATGGAGCCAAATACAGGACCATTCTGGTAGAAAACCTGATGGAGTCTGCAAAAGACCTGAGACTGGGACGGAGATTTGTCTTCCAACAAGACAATGATCCAAACATAAAGCAAAATCTACAATGGAATGGTTCAAAAATAAACATATCCAGGTGTTAGAATGGCCAAGTCAAAGTCCAGACCTGAATCCAATCGAGAATCTGTGGAAAGAACTGAAAACTGCTGTTCACAAATGCTCTCCATCCAACCTCACTGAGCTCGAGCTGTTTTGCAAGGAAGAATGGGGAAAAAATTCAGTCTCTCGATGTGCAAAACTGATAGAGACATACCCCAAGCGACTTACAACTGTAATCGCAGCAAAAGGTGGCGCTACAAAGTATTAACTTAAGGGGGCTGAATAATTTTGCACGCCCAATTTTTCAGTTTTTGATTTTTAAAAAAAGTTTGAAATATCCAATAAATGTCGTTCCACTTCATGATTGTGTCCCACTTGTTGTTGATTCTTCACAAAAAAATACAGTTTTATATCTTTATGTTTGAAGCCTGAAATGTGGCAAAAGGTCGCAAAGTTCAAGGGGGCCGAATACTTTCGCAAGGCACTGTACATACATGTGGACGCTACCATGATTACGGATAGTCCAGAATGAATCGTTAATAATGACGAGTGAGAAAGTTGCAGACTCACAAATATCATATTTGTGCATAATCATGGTAGCATCCATATTAATGCCCCTGAACAAGGCAGTTAACCCACTGTTCCTAGGCTGCCATTGAAAATAAGAATTTGTTCTTAACTGACTAAAAGGTCAAAAATCATATATATATTTTTTTTGTGTAGAAGTGTTTAGAAACACATTCTATTCTTATTTACAATAAAAGTGACTCCAAAATGACACAATACATTATTTACCATTCATTTCTATTGGGCACAAAATAACCTGAAACACAACCAAAACAAACAGAAAATGCATCCAACAAGTTTGTAGAGTAACAATCTTGATGTAATTATTGCGTGCTAGCAACATGACACCAAATACTAAGCTTTTGACTACTTTAATACGCATAAGTGAATTTGTCCCAATACTTTTGGTCCCCTAAAATGGGGGGACTATGAACAAAAAGTGCTGTAATTTATAAACGGGTTTCCCCGAGATGGATGAAAATACCCTCAAATGAAAGCTGACCGTCTGCACTTTAACCTCATAGTCATTGTATCATTTCAAATCCAAAGTGCTGGAGTACAGAGCCAAAACAACAGAACATGTGTCACTGTCCCAATACTTTTGGAGCTCACTGTATTAAATGAAGAGTAAGATTTGCTTAACTGCCCAAATTCAGCATTTTGACATGATTTTAACCCACTTAACCACAAAATATCCCCTAAGTTTTCACCATCATTGTAAAGCCATAGTTATTTTATTGCTTTGATAAAAGTAATTTCTGAAGACTATTATTTATTTAATGTGATTAGTGACTCATTTTAAGGTGAAATAAAACACCTGTCCCCCATTTTAAGGTCAACCCTGTTACGTCAACTAAGCTCTCCTTTTAATATGATGAAACTATTCCCCTTTAAATATATATATAAAAAAACAACAACATTGAACATCTAACAGTCTAATCATAGTGTAAAAGCAGGTGGGCTGTTTCTACTCTTTCTGGCCATTTTCTGGTATTTTGTGGTGGAAAACTGAGTGGGTCGAGCATAACACATCAACCCTGTTACCAATAGATAGACAGGCTAGAAATGTCTTAACAATTGCATTTTTTGTTGTTGTGAAGCTTGCATTCAATTGCTCCTCCCTGTTGCACACAAGCTTCCATTCCCCCTGTCACAAGGGGATTTATGGCTGATTTTAAGATAAATCGTCAACCTTGTTGCAGTTAACCTGTTACTTTATTTGGCACATACTAAAACAAAATGTAACCTCTTGATATGGGAAAACATGTTTTTTTAATTCAATTGAACATGTGACAGAATGTAATAATTTGGTGAAATACATTTTTTTCCCCCCCACCAAGTTACACTACCCAAAAGGGACTCATTTCGTGGATAACCCAGTAAACAAATAATCACCTATAGAACTTGTATGTAAAATGTATCTTCTAAAATGTATCGTAGATGATGTGCAACGGTTTAACAACTGTTTGATACCTGTCCTTCAGTTGTCTTAGCTGTGGTTCTCGTAAACATCTTATGGGCTAAGCTTTCATAACCTTGAGACGTGTGCAGTTCCACCCACTCTGGGTTTATCCGCTTGGCTCTGCAGGGAAGCACATACACATGGTGACATAGTGTTAGAAATAACTTGTGTGTGTGTGTGTGTACAAACAGACTTAGACATGAGCACAGAGTAGGCTATGTTAGGCTGTTAGGAGGGAGGGGGGGGGTCAGTCTAAACCCCAGCATTTCAAGTTGTTGAAGTACCTGGATGGATAAAGAAAAAGTTGAGTTCCTTAGCTAAAAACCCATACAAATGCAAGACAATAGCATAGGCTATTGGACAGGTGCATCTAGACCAGCCTACCATTCATAAACAGGCAGATTATATGTCACTTCTTGCCAGTGCCGTTGAGTTTCGCCCCTTACATAGGGGGTTTGCCAGCCCCTGGAAACAAGATAAATGTGTGAATATGCTGCTAAATGATAATATCTACTAGCTAGCTACAGCAATAATATGCAGAGGAAGAGAGCACAGTCATGCTGCTGAAGAGTGGCAGCAAGATGACTCTCATATTTTTGTTCGTCTAATGGCCATAATAATTGCACCAAAATACCGGCTGCCTTTCACCACTCAAAAATCAGCAATTTGATACGTTCACAATGCCACGCTAGCTAGCTAGCTATGTTTGAAACTGAGAGCTGTCAGTGAGCACTGCAGGTGCAGCATTAGCACAAATAAAGCTAGCTAGTCCACTTCCTACCTGAATACGAGTTCAAGGATTACAGCCCATCTCGCCGTAAAACCGAGCAAAACACAAAGGGATACAAGACTCCAGTTCTCCATGCCCGCGAGCATAAAATAGCTTTATTATCGGCAACGAAATGCTTTAATTTTCGGTGCATGTTGCAGATTCCTGCAGGATTGTTGTTTACACCCCATGAACACGTCAGAGCAGGCGCTGGGTGATGACGTACCCCTCTTTCTCTCTGTGCCTTTTGGATTAGAGATGGATGATGCTGAATGAGGTCGATATATAGAATATTCGATCCCCATCAAAAGTGGTATAAACCGACATGTTCACATCATGTGTCAAATATGCACAGGTAAGAGGTGAAAAAGCAGAGATAGTAAAGGATGTATCCATTTTGTTTGTTCATTTGTGATTTGGAGATTTATGGAACCAGTTTTCCACAAATGTCCTTTTAAAATGGCAGTGGTAGGCACACATGAGTTTGAACGCTTAGCAACCGTTTCCAGGTGTTGGTCTAAATGATAAACGAATGCCTAGTCTGAACATTAGACTGACTTATTTTCATACAAATGATTAACCTGAAACGTCTGTGATGAGTGCTATGAAAGCCATGATTCTCTCTGGAGGATTGACATAAAGGAGAGAGGCTATAGACTAATCACAACAATATGTGACAACAATATGAGGTCATTTATGAATATCAAAATACTGTAGCAGATTATACTGTGTCACCAAGGTGCTTGTTGTCACCTTCAGTCCAGTTACTTTCTGCCAGAGGCACATCCTGTATGACCTTTCAATCCAGTGACATCTACATTACAACCATGTCTCTGTTTCCATTCTGAGGGGTAAGAAGGTATTGGATAAAACACATCACTTCTTTGTGGTTCACGCATCAATTATTTATAAATAATAATAACCTCGGACAACTGCTGATTTGCAATGACTTTCATTACAATGAGAAGCCTATAACTCATTGATGGCCATTAGTTATTAATACCCTGGTGTGCCAGCTTTACTTTGTCATTTATTGCTTAATCTCTGTGCCTTTTAAATATTCAGTAACTGCTGTATCTACATTTACTGTCTATGATCTGGCCTGGCTTGTCACCCCTGCTATAATTCTATATTGAAGGCTTTCCAGGTCTTGCCTGACCATGCACTGTGTCTGAACTGGCACCATATTCCCTAATGCACTATATAGTGAATAGGGTGCCATTTCAAATGCAGACCCAGTCGTGGGTTATTCCTTTACCCATGTTTTGAATGTATAGAATAGAGTAGGCAATGGTTGTGGAGAAAGAGATGAAGCAATGCAGCCTTGTTCTTTGCTTGCCAATGCCACATGAGTGTATATGGTTTTTACTATACCTATGTTTTCTACCAATCCAATAGAGTGGGGAATGGATGTGGAGCAGGAGACCAAGGAACAGAAACAGCTTAAGCTGGGGTACTCTTATCATCATCACCAATGACTGAAGGTGCTGCTACTGGACTCTAGTGGATGCTTGTCTGTTTGCCCTTAGGGGATGAAGGGATCAATTAAGTAATGAAGTAACTCTATCCAATAGGTGACACTTGTTGTTGCTACAACACAGTATTATGGCAATAACAACATTGTAATGGCACAATGGCAGTGGTAGCTAAATGCAACAACCAGGTATGCAACCATATTATTAATAATAATAATGTAATAATAAAAATATGCAACCATTTTGTTTTGTTTGCACAGTTAATATAATTATTGACCATTTGCCATAGATCGTAGGAAATTATTGAAATGTATTTGTAGATTTCATTACACACACACACACACACACACATACACATTCCCAGTAAATTGCACTTTGGATAAACTGAAACACCTTGGAAATGGATCAATAAAGTATTCTCATTTTTAAGAAACAGTGGGAAATAGGCCTACAAAACAGATATTATTTTGGGAATGTCACCTGGAATATTAGCTATGTGTCACCTGGAAAATGGATCAATAAAGTATTCTTCGCGGCCTACATTCCCAACTGAAACACCTTTTATAGCTAATAAAGTAGGCAGTACAAAACAGAGTGATCATCATGGGAATCTGTCATTTGCAATATTAGAGGTCCGAGTTCCATATTAGAGAATTTATTTCATATGGTGAATCAATTTGTGTCAACCAGATGACATAGGCCAGTATAAGGCCCTTTTATGTGCAACTATATGGGGAAATGTGTTCCTTGTTTTCTCTGTTGTAGGCCTAGTACATGTCAAATACAAACATTTAGAACACATTTATACACAGACACAACTGTAAATAAACGTAAATAATAGGTGAGGCTATACTGTAATATTGCTATTAGTATTACTCAATCTTCACTCAAAATGCCTTGCTATATACTGTATACTCAGCTAAGCTTTCATTTACAGCCCGATTTTGATTTTATATCTACTGTATTAATGCAAGACTCTTTTTATTTAATTTATGTCAAGTATACGAGAGAATCTCTGTGGTGTTCCATGCTGACTGTGCTGTCAGTATTGAGAGTGTGTTAAAGGGTTGTGGGAACCGCTTGTCCTCGCTATCCATACACCCCACCTGTGCAGGGCGCGAGAGCAGGTGCAGCTGCAAAGGTCAACGTCGTGTGTGATTGTGAGCCCCGCGCAATCTACTAAGCGCAGCAACTTTCAACAGAGCTCTATAGGATTTTTAGGCCACCCGAAAACGGAAACGCGTCCAAACATTTGTGCGCAGGTGATCATTCTTCCCGTGTTGTAAGCCGTTTCGTTGGACAAGACGTGGCTATGTCAGTATGAATATTAGCCTATTCATCATATTTGACATATAGTAGCTTACTATATACCCTATCTATACGGCAAAACCTTAAAACCTTCAAAATGGCTAAACCAGGCGTCATTTCCATCCAAAAACGTATTTGATCGAGACCTGTAATAAATATGAATGTTTAAATACCAATTTGAAGTTTATTCATATAAATAATATCTATACATATTATCGTTATTGTTGTCCATAAATAGGTTATGCTTGTTTTTTCGTCTTAATTCAAGTCAAAATAGTTTTATTATAGTAGCTTATTTTTCATATCGGCTCCGATTTGTTTTTCTAAGAATATATTATGGGAAAGACAATTATTTCATTGTGCACAATATGAAAATACTTACATATTGTGCTCAACAATTCATCAAAGCAACCTGAGACTGCAACAAGAATAAAAAAGTATATTAACTTTGTCCTGGTATTTAAGCTTACATTATGCAGCCAATTATTTTGAGGATTGTGATTGTCAAAACGAGTTGGCAGCCCCTGTCAGTCTGCTTAAGGAGCTCTGGTGGTCCACGGTTGCAATACCCATCGAAGGTTACTACTTGACGTCAGGTATATTAAAAGCATGGGATCTATTATAACCTTGCACTTGTTAAAGAGTCAACTATTTCCCACCAGCTGCCCCTAAAATAGACACACTATTAAATCCCGTTGAATCCAAACAATGTCACAGTGTCCCTATTCCAAGATAAATAAGATCTACCAAATCCCTCCAGTATAGGAACCTACTTATTCTAACAGAACAGTAGCCCCTGATGAAAGTCACCCATATAATGCCCCAGGGCAGATATTTAGGACTTGCCTTGTGTTTCTCTGTGTTTAAATTGCTTTGCACAAGAATACAGGTGTCAATAAACGCCACCTAGCGATGTTCACAAGTCATTGCTGTTACGCGGTCATGTGTGTGTTATTTGTGTGTTACATCGAATAAAAGCCATATTCTTATCAAACTAAAGCCTACCGGTATTGCATGACAATATAGACTGTAGACCTATGTAGGCTTAAGTGTTCTCAATTGCTGATGTTTTTGTTTAGCTAGAGATGAATTGTTATACTGCCTGCTTAATTAAAATGTATTACTCTTACTTAAGACATAATAGAGAACATGGTAATAATTATGATACACATACCCACATTGCGTCAGTTAGAGTTTTTTGGAAAATAACCAGCTTGCCAATTAAAAATAAACGTTTTAATGAATAACCGTCGGTTGATAAGAGTTCGTTTATTAATGCACAAATTTCAATTAGACATTACAGCCTAATATACCATCAACAATCGCCTATCGAAGTGATTGTAGGCCTTACAAATCTCCCCTCACAACGAAGTCCCAAGGTCTACATTTTACTACAGTATTTTTCCTCGAAAGCCAGTAGACCTGGGCTTATATGGCATCATATTAGATATACGTCTTCTAAGAGAAGCCTCTGCATCGCTACGTCCTGTAAATCATCGGTGGTATGTGATATCAAATCTGAGCAATGCGCATAACAATGCAGTCTCATCTGAATGAATAAGAAGTCAGTCGTGGAATGGGCGCCCCGTTATCCAGTGTCATTGAGAAGCACTGCCTCAGCAGCTTCTTCAGACTGAAAGGGAATTCAAGTAGATAGCCCTTTCTCTGTTCACATGAGTATCCGTTAAAAAATACCCCCCCCCCCCCCCAACCCTTGTGCACTGCACCGGCCACACACACCATCCACCATTTGCTGTTTGTGTAAAACTGATTAGCCAGACACAACTGTGAAACTAAGTGTTACTTTTATAGTAGCGACATGCAAACATGTTTATATCTTCTTAGTTTTTCTTGTAATAGGACACCTTAATGTCTCGACATCTGCACTGCATAAGCTTTCTCATTATGAAATCCAGTTTCATTTTCAAGTTAATAATGTCAGTGAAAACATTAGAAACAACTTATTTGATAATATAGTATTTTACTATTTTGAGACATCAAAATCATTTGCATACCGGCTCTAATGCTTCTATGTTTGTTTCAAGTTTTACCTTTATATAACTAGGGAAGTCAGTTTTAAGAAGAAATTCTTATTTTCAATGACGGCCTAGAAATAGTGAGTTTTTTACCCTAGCTCGGGGATTCGATCTTGCAACATTTCCGTTACTAGCCCAACGCTCTAACTACTAGGCTACCTCCCGCCCAAGGAGGCAGAATGTTGAATCGAGCGTTCTGTGGCCTTATAATTTCAAGACATCAGAGTAGCCTAATTTCTGATTTGTGTTTAGGCCTATATTCTATTCCTGTTCAAATATATTTAATTGTTTTCACATCTGTAAATAAGCCATCATAAGGCACTAGCACAAATAGGCTATAATGATATAGTTATTGTCATGCGAAATTCTAAGACGATATCATAATAACAAGCCACAAACTACTTTTAAAGACAGTTGAATTTAGGCCTAACTGTAAATTGATATTGATAATGAAGGGATATTAAATGAAATATGTCCTCATTTGTAATATCAATAGGCATATTTTATATCGATATTACATTTTAACTTTAGGAAATTACCTGTGTTTTAAGTTACTAATTTATTACTTGCTCGCGGTAATAAACACGTCACGACCCTCTCACCTAATTATCATAAGCATGGCAGTAGAAATATTGAAAGGATAGAGGCCTACCTTAATTATTGGCCTTAGATTAAATGCACCGGTTTGCAATCTGTTTTAATTGTTAAATATGTTTACATTTTTATCTGGGCTATTTGCTTACAAATCCATACTGGTAGTTTGTCATATCCAAGTCTACTTTCAGATTATTTCCAACTATTAAAATGGTTTCAATTAGAGACGTTTCAATAGTAATTATCACACAGCAGATCTATATCAGATAATTCAAAAACTACATAAAGAAAATGAATACTGTTAATGCTTATTTTTTGGTGGATTTATTAACAAATGAATCCATTTTACAACACAATAGAGCTACATAGAATACATATATTTGAATTTATAAACAGACTATTTGTCCAGACTTAGAATAAGAACATGTTGTATCTTGTATGAAAAATCAAAGCAAAATAGTTGATCATTTTGAACTAACAGTGAGCTCCCATACAAAAGAAAATATAAAATAATATCAGGAACACTCGTATAACTACAACTGTTGTACAGTTCAAACACCAAAGAGAAAATAGGTAAAAGGTCAAACAAGTCAAATTCTTTATTTTTTTACAAATATGTACAAATATTACCTGTACAAAAAGCATTCCTTTTCTCTCTTTTTGTTGTTTTTACATGGCTACAGATTGGCGGACGTCAGAGTCCAGTGCTGCTTATATCGTGCTGTATACAGTCCCTCCAAGTCTCTAGAAAAATGTAAGTATTTTATTGAGAAGGCCATTTGGACACTGCTGACGTTACTGAGGGTAAAAACTGTCCCGACATGATATTAGATGGCATGCTAAGAATTGGTGCAATAGCTGCCGTTGTCCTGGTTAGGCCATGTGCGCTCAACAACGCAGACTGAACAGTCACCGGAGGCCGCATGAAAGTCTGTGCACTCGAGGACGTGGATACCCCGATGATGTTTTCTATACTGAAAGACGGTCTGCTGGAGGGCTCGGACTTGATCATAGACGCTGTGCTAAGGCTGTTAAGCTGCATCTGAAGGCTGGGGCTGAGCTGGGAGTTGAAGGCTTTTCTGTTCAGCTCAGCGGAGGACAAAAGAGGGACAGTCGGGGGGAGCATGGGACCTACCGGGTGCATGTAAGGGTACATCCCCGCTGGATGGGTGTAGGCTGGGTGAATTCCATAGTGACGTCCGTAAGGATTCCCAATACTGTAAGCCCCAAAACTTTGCATCATGAGGGCTGTCTGGTCCCTGAGAATATCTGGCTGGTGCCTCTTGAAACGTTTCCTCCTCCGGAGGAAGCTGCCGTTGTCAAACATATCTTCCGATTGTGGGTCCAGGGTCCAGTAGTTGCCTTTGCCAGGGTTGCCCGGCTCCCGGGGGATTTTCACGAAACAGTCGTTCAGCGACAGGTTGTGGCGGATGGAGTTCTGCCAGGCTGGAAACTTCTCCCGGTAATACGGGAACCGGCTACTGATAAACTCGCAGATCCCGCTGAGTGTGAGTTTCTTCTGCGGGCTCTGGAGTATAGACATGGTGATGAGCGCGATGTAGGAGTAGGGTGGCTTCACCAGGCTGTTTTTTGGCTTGCTGCTTATGGAACCCGACGCGCTTTCCGCGCCGTCTGCTTTGGTCTCTCCCTCCCCGGCGCTCTCGCAGGGACTCCCGGACCTCTCCTTCACTTCTATCTCCTCCACCTCCTCCGAGCGGTCGTGCATGCCCCCCTGGCTGTCGCAGTCGCTGTCCCGCTCCATTCCATCATCGCATTCGCCGACCACGTCGATATCCACATCCTCGGCAGTGAGCACTGTCTGACCGGACATGTCGTTGGCACTGTTGCCACCAGACAGGGTCATCACAACTTACTTTACCGAGAAACAACCAGGGATCTAGGTGCGTGGGTGCGCACGCGGCACGTAGTGGTTAGATCAGATGTCGCCGGATTCTAAATGCAGGTCGGACAGGCCTGCCAGAGAAACTTAAACGTCTGAAAATATTTATCCAGTCTACTAGTCTTCTTCTTTAGGGTTTGGTGTGGGTGCGCTTCACGCCACGATGTCCTTCAACCGCTATTTCATAGTAAGAGTGATTTTTGAGTGCGAAGTTTAGATGACAAGTGCTTTTAAAGCCAATGTTAAGGACTGTCTGAAAGATTACTTTTTCAGTTTAAGATATACTATCAGTCCTGCCACGTGATTGGGTGACGTCACACGTCCCCCTGCTAAGCCATGCAAACTGAAGTTGTTTCATGGATTTGTCAACAAAGGGACAACAGTAATGCTGCTTTCCACTTTCTGGCTGTGTTCGTCCGTCATAGACAATTTAACCGTAGCTGGGGGAAGAAAAAAATACAATTGGCCTGCGTGATTGGAAAATCTGATGCGCATTAACTCGGGGCTGCGCTAAATCCAAATCTTAACATTGCTTAAAACAAATTGCTTGTGTTGAAAGCTGCTGAATGAAAACGTCGACAGCTAAGTTAATTGAATCTCTTCTAGTTATTGTTGTGTATGCATTGAATATAATAATGTTAGTTAATTGGGAAATAGGCTATAGGCTAGTCTATAATGTTTGCTTGCTCAGTACTCACATTACTTTACGCATAATTATTACTTTAGGCATAAGACTAATTTGGTAAAATACATACTTATTTTACTGTCTATAAGAAAAACTAGTATAGGCCTACGAAAAATATCAAGTTTCACTTTCACGCTGGATTTTGCAAATATAACCAGATAATGTATGGCAAATATTCAGTCGATTAATTCAGTGGATTTGTCAAAGGTGAGAAGGGTATTAGGCAACAACAATGGAAAATAATAAATAAAGAATTGTTAGCCTATTTTGCCAGAGGTGTTAAGACCTAATCATTGTAAGTGTTGTCATTTGAATAAGTAGGAAATACGGGACCGGGTGAACGCAGAAGTTTCATTCACAACCATGAAGATGCGCCAAAAATGTGGGCTGTTCTCATGAAAGAAGGTAGAAACCAATAGAGAAGTTTCCTGCGTCTTATGAGAAAATGTTGCCCTATGTCATTGTAGCGAGCGGATGGGGCTGATCAGGAGAAGTATGTATTATTTCCATCCACGTTCTGATAATAGCGTGCAAACAGCCTGATGATGGTCGGACAAAAAGCACTGTTTATCTTTTCAAAAGAGGAATGGTCCATTGCTCATTTATTAGGTCTGCCGTTGCATGGTTTGTTTAGAATAAATTGAAAAGGAGAATCTTCCTATCTTACATGTTCTATGTGCACAAGCAATATAAAGTCCTATTGATTCGGTCTGAAACCCACCTCCTGCCTTAATGAAAATATATTTAATTGACAACAGAATCAATTATTCTTACCACCCCTCCATTAGAACTAACAAAAATGTGTAAATTACTTTACGATGGGAACGGAGTAGCAGTTAACCATGACAAGGTCTATTTCGCTCAGTTCAAAGCCCCTCGTCTGGCCTCCATTGAAAAGCTAAACAGCAATTGGCGTTGCAACTCCCTCAGACAGCACATAGCCCTAATAATTTGATTATTTGCGTATAAAACACTATTATGTAGACAACATCATCTTTATTTAGGTCTTAAAATGAAACTATTATTAATACTCAATTTGGCCTATTGTTAATAATAATATACCTAATTATTATTTGAATGTTATAATTTTGCAATATTATTACAATATTATAACCATTATATTTATAGGCTATATTTTACATTGTTATCGAGAAACCGTCCAAATTATTTTATTTCAAACAATATGCTCTCATAGGCTATACGTAAATCGAAAATAGACCTTTACCAAGGCATAAAGGAAACCTATTCTACAATTTGAGGATCTAATATTAGGCTACATAATTTCTGGCATCATTAGATTCCTCATTCCCGAGCCTGTATTTTGTTATCGAGGGTTTGGATGATATTTAATCTGAAAACAGGCGCCTCGCTGCCGCGACCTCGGTCTTCTCTCCCTGGCATTCTCCCTGGCACGTGGGGCTCGTGCCTAGTGCTGCACCTATGACGCGGCTGCTCCTTTTGTTGAATAAAAGTCGTATTAATTCAATCGTATCGTTAATAATTGTGTCATAGTGAAAAGGGACAAGGCCCTCCGATTAGACATGCATTCGGCTAATATTTTGCTCTTGCAAGCATCCGGTGACCTGTGTGATGTGTAGTCTATCAATACTGGGCTACTTAGCAGATGAAATCACAGCACACCAACTCCTTTCCATAGCCTATCTAGCTACCAATGACACCACACAACTATTTGCGTAACATGTTTGTTTCCCTTTTCACAAGGTAGTTTTTATGTTTATATCATATTGTTTTTTTGTTTTTTTTTTTGGGGGGGGGGGGGGGGTGGGATACTTTTCTTTTTATTTGTGCATTATTGACTAGATTTGGGCATCTTAGAAACATTTAGAGACCGGTCTAGGCTATCCTAAAAGGCTCATTTAAAAAAATCCGACGTGCAGCATGTTGTGAAAGACGGGCAGCGTAAATGGGTTATTACGATATTACACCAAAAAGGGGTTCAAACCCCTCCTTGCTGTGATCTTTCGAAGCCTCATAAATCCGCTTTTATTCCTTCGCAGTTCAATAATAAAATGTAGCCTACATTTAAAGCACATGCACGGCTTAGCCCGACAAAACCTTTTTAGAATAATAAGCTAACTCTCTCACTATGAACCATTAGAGGACGCAGCAGCGATAGCAGATAGCAGTTGACAGACCGTATACAGTCGACGCGTCGCTGCGTTGCAATGTGATTACCAAGCAAGGTCAGAAACAAATGCCACCCTATACGGCAAAACCGTATAGAATTTCTGCCTAATTAAATTGCTTAAATAAAAAAGATAAGGTTGAAATTGAAAGGTGTGGCAGAGAGAGAGGGAGAGAGCGAGAGAATGTGTGCTCTGAAGAAAAATACATTCCTAGAATGGAAACGGGAAGGGGTGTAGAAGGCTGCACTTGAAGCAAGAACGGCGCGTAATAGTTACGCACGGCTACATATTTAATTACGCACAGCCATATATTCCCGCACTGTACTTGTATACGCCATAATGCTCCATTATTTTCACTATTATTACTACTACTATCATACACAATTAAAACATCCTAAACATCGAATAATGTGTTATTGTCTGCAGAGGAAAAATAATCAGAAGACTCGGCGCGTTCTTGGTGAACTGTGCATAATCGCTTTAGTGGTGGCTACAGAATCAAAGGATGCTCTCTCCTCTGTTTAAACCCTTCCCTTCCAGGAAAATGTGGAGCTGGAGCTGCCGCAGATTAAGGGCTATGGCTCCTGGTATTAGCCTGATGCTTATGAGTCTGTTTGGCGTTGACCACGTTTCGTTTCAGCGTTTCAGACTGTATTTTTAGATTTATTTTATCCAAGGTTGAGATTACTGTAACCAATCTAATCAAGATGGGTTTTATATATCAATCTGACGTGGACATGTTGGTTTGGCCCAACGACTCGTTTCAAAATATTTCCAGTTGGTGTTCTGGTTGATATAGCAGTGTATTGTCGATAAGGTTCATTTAACGATTTGTGCAACTTGACTAGGCCACTGATCTTATATATTTTAAAATGGGTCCATTTCGCTAATAACATGAGGGGCCTTTTGTCAGAGTATGATACCACAAGGATGTAGGTGTTCAATGGGTTCACAAAAGGTGCAGGAAATAACCATTTTTATAATGAGGAGGATTGACAGCAAAAATGCGAAGTTAGAATTTGTTCAAGTGTGCAAAGAGCTGCTCCTGAAAAACAGATTTTTGAAAGGCAACTGATTTAATTAATTATCGGAGAGCAGTTGGGGGCAGTAAGCGAGTAAAACGGTATGATAAATTAATGCCATTGTTAGCGGTCTTTTAATTACGGCTATTATGTTAATTATTTTACATCACTGCCGAGTGATCAGCTCGTCACGTGCCATTCTCTGGAAAACTGTTCTTTTCATCTAGGAAAAGGAAAAAGGAAGGTGCCATGGGAGGTGTCATGTTATAGGCTACTTGAGTGAGAAAAAAAAACTTTTAATTTAAACGCAATCTCAAATTAGATTTTTTCACGGTAGACACGGCGATTCCCTCAAGGCTATATATAAACTACCCACCAGAAGGCAGGATCTCAGCCGTTCCTTTTTGGGGGAATTCGCCATTTCACCCCGTTGAAGAATCCACTCTATCAAGCTGCAACTTTCTGTCAAACAATATGATGTAGCCCATTTTTAACCGTCCCTTTTGTAGAATCATCGCAGAGCCTCGCACCGTCATAACAATGCATTAAAGTGGCCAAAACAGAGAATGTGTGTCGCGCTCTGCAGATGCGCCGGAATGATAACGACAAAATTGCTTTGGTAGGCCTATACAAAATACAAAATGACAGGATGATACTGTTAAAAGCCAAGAGGAAACAACATGGACTATCTGTAATATCACGGCCTGTAAACTGGTCTATGGCTGATTTATCGAATGGACACCTGAGTTAGAACACCTTAAATGTAGAGCTGGCAGCACTGATGATGGAAATGAAAGTGATTTGCTATGGACACATGATCAATTGATCACGATAATATCACACATTACAATATGATTCTAGGCCTTCACTTTCGATGCATGAATTTGCTTCATATTGCTCTTCTTCCATACCTTTTGATAGATAATATCCTCCTGGTCCCTAAAATAACAATTTTAAGTCGCATCATATTTTCAGTTATTTAGTCAATATTGTCTGAAATTGAAGTTAATTTCACTCAATTTGTGTGCATTGAAAAAGGACATTTGAGTGTCGTTTTTCGTTTTATCCCCAACATTTGACAAATCCATTGACAGATTTTTGTAACGAAATATACAGTGTACAAAAAATTAGGAGCACCTTCCTAATATTGAGTTGCACCCACTGTTGTCCTCAGAACAGCATTAATTCATCGGTGCGTGGACTCTGCAAGGTATCGAAAGCGTTCCCCAGGGATAATGCCCCGTCTTCACTCCAATCCTTCCCACAGTTGTGTCATGTTGGCTGGATATCCTTTTGGGTGGTGGACCATACTTGATTCACACGGGAATCTATTGAGCGTGAAAAACGTAGCAGCGTTGAAGTTCTTGACACAAACCATACCACTTTCAAAGGCACTTAAATATTTTGTCTTGCCCATTCACCCTCTGAATGGCACACACATACACACACACACTCTCCATGTCTCAATAGTCTGAGGCATAACATCCTATATTTTGTCTCCTCCCCTTCATCTACACTGACTGAAGTGGATTTAACAGGTGACATTAATAAGGGATCACAGCTTTCACCTGGACTCACCTGGTCAATCTGTCATTGAAATCAGGTGTTCCTAATGTTTTGTACACTCAGTGTACTCAAGGTTATTGTTATTCATTTTTGACTTCATTGCTGGGTAATCATTATTTTATTTTTATTTACCCAGCAGTGGGTAATTTCGTACTCTCTTGCTGGGTTATATTTTTTCTACCTTCTTTCTATTACAGAACCTGATCATTTGTAAAAGTACAAATACTTCTAGCAATAACAATGTTGCAATGTTAACACACAGTCTAGAAGAAATTCATAATGACATATGGCCAATCATGACAAATTGTAGGTAAAACACAAACATTTACATTTTCAGCTATTAATTTCCAGCTACAAACTGAAGTCGTGCAAAAGATAAACAACAAATAAGGGACACACAAATAAGCAAACAATTTAGAAGCACAATTCATAATTTAAAATCACAGTAGCCCTGCCAATTAAAGCTGAGGAATGGGGCTGAAGAAAAGTAAACTTTCATTTATGTAAAATAACAAAGAAAACATAATGTCTTCTGCTCCAGAGCCTGCCCATTCATGATGATGAATGCCAGTGAGTAGTAGCGATTGTCCCCGGGAGTCAGAATGAATGATTGGGGTTAGAGGTCTACACCGGTACACGCGAACCCGAATACCCGAAAACCGACCTGGGACCCGAGCCGGTCTGGGTCCAAAATTAAAACCTGTCCCTCAGGGGTGGATCGGGTCCTGTTTGATTGTCATGGGGTCATGGGTCTATTTAACTACAGCTGATAAACCAGAGTGGACCCTAATGGCCCCGACCATGGCTCTGCATAGCCTACATCATATTTATTTTACACTAATAAGGTGAATTTATTAACTTATAGAAGACCCATCCAACATATAAAGACCTAGTCTTTAACCAGAAGAGCAACTTGGCTCATAAAGATAATTATTTGGTCACTCGGTTCCCATCGGGTCTGGTCTAGACCAGGAACTGTTAGGGTACAGGTCGGGTCTAGGTCGGGTTGTCCTCGGGTCAGTTCTGGTCTAGGTACACATTTTTGGACCTGATAAAACCTCTAGTTCTGGTCTCTAATTTTTCTGGTCGCCTGGTGGAGATATTCAGCCTTGTTGGTTTCAAACCAGCGATTAGAGAATATGATTACAACATGTTGAACAATAATCAAGACACACAGCACTTTTTGCGCAAGCCTGCGCGCACGCACACACACGAATTGTGGCCTTTCCTATTGCTCAGGGCCTCTTTTCCCAGTTGCACTGTAACTTAAGCATTATGAGAATCGTACCAGGTGTATCGTTATTTACAAGCCAACTTTGGTTTCCCAAACAAGCAAGTAGAGTGAACATTCGCTAGGTTCGTCGTTATACCACGTGTCGATATTTATAGGATCAAAAGAAAAACAGCAGATCAGCTGTCTCCATTCAAATCTTACCTAGAATTATTCCACAATAAGTCTACTGTCGACGGATCAGCTCCTAGAGAGATATTAGGCCTACCACCTATGGCTACAAATAGGTTATTGAGGCTGATTATTACGCCTACCCAATAATAATGCACCAAATCACAGATTGGGCACATCATTGCGCACATTTTATCAGACATCATGAAACACATTGAGGCAAAAAAATTACAGACAGTAGCCTAGTTACGCAATACAACTCAATTGATTGAACATGACATTGACTTCAATATGATTGAAATAGCCTATGTATCTTTTAATGTGGTCATCTCGGTTTTCATTTGAAGCATCATTTTACCCTTCACTTGTTTGTAACCGTTGCAAATACTTTGGCAACTTTGTGATCGTAGACAACTTCTTTCTGAAGTTATCGGCAGTCACAATCAGACAGATAGCCTAAACATCTTGATTCTATGTTTAGCTGAGAGATCATCTATGAATAAAGTGACATGGAAATGCAAAAAAAAAAGCATGTACTGAGGTTCTGCACTTTGGCTGCCCTAGGCGTGGTCTGGATCACTCATAGATGTGCAAATGTTTTTAAGAGCCCAGCACGTTACTAACGAAGACTCCGGGAAACACATCGGCTACTGAAGATACATCAGAAGAAGATTCGGTAACACGTTACTTGACTTTCAGCGTCTGTTGTGACATATATTGCATTACTTTATGGCTGGTTATGACAGCTACATAAGAGCGCAAAAACCAACGTAACCTACCACACAAGGCAAAACATTCCATTACACTATAGTCTAAAGGTGTCAACAATATGTTTATGTTATATATACAGTACCGGTCAACATTTTGGACACACTTACTCATTCCAGGGTTTTTCTTTATTTGTATTATTTTCGACATTGCAGAATAATAGTGAAGACAACAAAACTATGAAATAAAACATGGAATCATGTAATAACCAGAAAAAGTGTTTAACAAATTAAAATATATTTTAGATTATTCAAAGTAGCCACCCTTTGCCTTGATGACAGCTTTGCACATTCTTGGCATTCTCTCAACCAGCTTCATCAGGTAGTCACCCGGAATGCATTTAAATTAAAAGGTGTGCCTTGTTAAAAGTTAATTTGTGGAATTTATTTCATTCTTAATGTGTTTGAGCCAATCAGTTGTGTTGTGACAAGGTAAGGGTGGTATACAGAAGATAGCCCTATTTGGTAAAAGACCGAGTCTATATTATGGCAAGAACAGCTCAAATAAGCAAAGCGAAATGACAGTCCATCAATTTAAGACATGAAGGTCAGTCAATGTAGAACATTTCAAGAACTTTTAGAGTTTCTTCAAGTGCAGTCGCAAACAACATCAAGTGCTATCATTTAACTGGCTCTCATTAGGACCGCCACAGGAAAGGAAAACCAAGAGTGATCTCTGCTGCAGAGGATAAGTTCATTAGAGTTACCAACCTCAGAAATTGCAGCCCAAATAAATGCTTCACAGAGTTCAAGTAACAGACACATCTCAACATTACTGTTCAGAGGAGACTGCGTGAATCAGGCCTTTATCAGCCTTTATGGTCGTATTGCTGCCAATAAACTACAACTAAAGGACAACAATAAGAAAAAGAGACTTGCATGGGCCAAGAAACACAAGCAATGGACATTAGACTGGTGGAAATCTGTCCTTAGGTTTGATGAGTCCAAATGTGAGATTTTTGATTACAACTGCCATGTCTTTGTAGGTGAACGGATGATCTCTGCATGTATGGTTCCCACCGTGAAGCATGGAGGAGGTGTGAGCCAGTTAAATGATAGCACTTGATGGTGTTTGCGACTGCACTTGAAGAAGCTTTCAAAGTTCTTGACATTTTCTGCATTGACTGACTTTCATGTCTTAAAGTAATGATGGACTGTCGTTTCTCTTTGCTTATTTGAGCAGTTTTTGCCATAATATGGACTAGGTCTTTTACCAAATAGGGTTATCTTCTGTATACCACCCCTACCTTGACACAACACAACTGATTAGCTCAAATGCATGAAGGAAATAAATTACACAAATTAACTTTTAACAAGGCAAACCTGTTAACTGAAATGTATTCCAGATGACTACCTCATGAAGCTGGTGGAGAGAATGCCAAGGGCGTGCAAAGCTGTTATCAAAGCAAAGTGTGGCTACCCCCCTACTTTTTTCAATTTCCACCTGAAGACATACCCAAATCTAACAGCCTGTAGCTCAGGCACAGAACCAAGGATATGTATATTCTTGGTACCATTTTAAAGAAAACACACTGAAGTTTGTGTGAATTGAATGTAGGAGAATGTAACACAATAGATCTGGTTTCGATAATACAATGAAAAAAAACATGTTTTTTTCTTTTTATTGTTGTATCATCATCTTTAAAATGAACAAGATAAAACAAACATTCAGATAGGATGATGGGGATAATTTCAGTGAAAAGCATAAGAGGGCAACAGTACTTGTGCAAAGTTTCAGAATGATAACTTCCAAAATGAGTGTGCTACATGACATTTATCATGAAGTCACCCAGGTGTCCCACAGAAGTAGCCCAAATGTACCCAAGTGGCCAAATTTGTGAAGTTATACATTCTGAATGGAATAACTATATACAAAATACCAAAATGGTATTCTAACACCCCCCCCCCCCCCCCAAAAAAAAATGGAG
The DNA here is from genome assembly GCF_013265735.2 of Oncorhynchus mykiss. Taxonomy (NCBI): domain Eukaryota; kingdom Metazoa; phylum Chordata; class Actinopteri; order Salmoniformes; family Salmonidae; genus Oncorhynchus; species Oncorhynchus mykiss. The sequence goes on from NC_050570.1 coordinate 38,873,322, forward strand.
AAAAGCATGAAGAAAAAATATATATACATTTACAAAATAACACTTTCAATATTTGGAAGACCCTCAGTCCTCTACACAATATTATGCTGCTGATGTCAGGTGCCATAGCACATCCATGCCTGCAGAAATACATTTGGGCAGATGAACACCACTTGTGGCGGGAGCTGGATGAACCAGCTTCAGTGGGGATGGACACCTTGGCACTGAGGGCTGCCATTCGGAGTCAGTGTCACTGTGAAAGAAAATGTTCAGTTAGAATAGTTTCACATATGAGCCCTGTATCAACAGGTATAATAAACAGATATTTATATATATATATATATATAGAGTACAGGGAACATAAGGTTGAATATATTATTATAGACCTGCTAGATGTCTCATTTATATTATGATATTTCAGCTAGATCTACTGTCTCTATTATATTATGACAGACCAGCAAGATCTACTGTCTTTATTATATTACAACAGACCAGCTGTATCTACGGTCTCCATTTCACTTTGGCCATTGTTGTGGGCCTGCCCTCCCCTCAACAGCCTCAAATAGGCTATTTAATTTCACGAATAATATTTTATATTATTAATTTCAAACAACAGCATTAGCATGAGAAGAACTTACCAGTCCAAAACGATGTCCTCTCCGTTCAAAAAATATTCCTCCATTTGGGAATCGCTAAATTAATCGTCCTCGATCAATATCTTCGAAAATTGTGTGTACATCTGTATATCTAGACTTAGATTTAGCTTTCCCTGACTTAGTCGCCATACTGATTGATATATAAACAGCTGAATATGCGCTTTACCAAAACAACGCTGTGCACAACATGCTTTGCTCCTTCCGGTATGAAACTTCAATGGCGAATGACCCTCGTTACGCCAGAGTTTACTACATGGGTTGGTCTTCCAACACATAAACATTACATATTGCCATTTACCTCAGCTCATTGGCTATCTACCCAGCTAGATTTCAAGATGATCAGTGGTCATTGGGTTAAAATACAGTCAATCAACGAAACAGCGGGCAAATCATTGGTGCACAATGATGTCATTATTTGTTGTCTTCAAATTGGTTTCTTTCAGTCAATACGTCCCGCGAAATGACCCATCAGGTTTGGTTGTGTTACAAACAAACCAGTTGATTGCAATGAAACCAAACATGACTGGAAAATTCACATTCCGTGTGTGTATTTACCTCGAGTGTGTTGTCGAAAATGGAATGAGACTGAATTAACGACAAGCGGTTCACAAAATGTTTCGTTTTAGGCTATAAAAATTGATTTGATCAAACAATAGACCATTCATTGTGTAACAATGAGCATTGGGATTGCAAACAGAGGAAGATCGTCAAAGGTAAACAATTTATTTTATTGCAGTTTGTGATTTTGTTACGCCTGTGCTGGTTGAAATAGTTGTTTTTATGGGGCTCTATCCTCAGAAAATCGCATGGTATTCTTTCGCAGTAAATCCTTTTTTAAATGCAGTTGGATTAGCAAGATTCTAGGCTTTCGAAACATGTGAGACACTTGTATTTTCATGAATGTTTAATATGACTATTTATGTAGCGATCACCGTATGTTGTCGAATTTCATCCCGCTACCGGGTTCCGTGCGCAGAGAGGTTAACAAGGCAAACCTGTTAACTGAAATGTAATTCCAGATGACTGCCTCATGAAGCTGGTGGAGAGAATGCCAAGGGCGTGCAAAGCTGTTATCAAAGCAAAGTGTGGCTTCTTTGAAGAATCTCAAATATAAAATATGCTTGAATTTATTTAACACATTTTTTGGTTACTACATGATTCCATATGTGTTATTTCATAGTTCTGATGTCTTCACTATTATTCTACAATAAAGGAAACCCTGGAATGAGTAGTTGTCCAAACTTTTGACTGGTATTGTTTATATACAGTGCATTTGGAAAGTATTCAGACCCCTTTTACAAAGCAAAAAGTTTAAAAAAAATGTTTGCAAATGTATAAAAAATAAACTGAAATAGTATATTTACATACATATTCAGACCCTTTACTCAGTGCTTTGTTGAAGCACCTTTGGGTAGCGAATTCAGCCTCAAGTCTTCTTGGGTATGACGCTACAAGCTTGGCACACCTATATTTGGGGAGTTTCTCCCATTCTTCTCTACAGATCCTCTCAAGCTCTGTTAGGTTGGATGGGGAGGGTCACTGTACAGCTATTTTCAGGTCTCTCCAGAGATGTTAGATCGGGTTCAAGTCCTTGCTTTGGCTGGGCCACTCAAGGACAGTCAGAGACTTGTGGGGGATGGTGCAAGGTTTCCTCCAGATGTGACGCTTGGCATTCAGGCGAAAGAGTTCAATCTTGGTTACATGGCAAACTCCATGCGGGCTGTCATCTGCCTTTTACTGAGGAGTGGCTTCTGTCTGGCCACTCTACCATAAAGGCCTAATTGGTGTAGTTCTGCAGAGATGGTTGTCCTTTTAGGAAGGTTCTCGCATCTCCACAGAGGAACTCTGGACCTCTATCAGAGTGACAATCGGGTTCTTGGTCAACTCCCTGACCAAGGCCCTTCTCCCCTGATTGCTCAGTTTGGCCTGGCGGCCAGCTCTAGGAAGAGTCTTGGGGGTTCCAAACTTTTTCCATTTAAGAATGATGGAGGTCACTGTATTCTTGGGGACGTTCAATGCTTCAGAAATGTGTTGGTACCCTTCCCCAGATCTGTGCCTCGACACAATCCTGTCTCAGAGCTCTACGGTCCATTCCTTTGACCTCACGGCTTGGTTTTTGCTCTGACATGCACTGTCAACTGGGGGACAGGTGTGTGCCTTTCCAGATCATGTCAAATCAATTGAATTTACCACAGGTGGACTCCAATCAAGTTGTAGAAACATCTCAAGGATGATCAATGGAAACAGGATGCACCTGAGCTCATTTTTTCGAGTCTCATAGCAAAGGTTCTGAATACTTATGTAAATAAGGTATTTTTTAACATTTTTTTTTATACATTTGGAAACATTTCTAAAAACCTGTTTTCAATTTGTCATTATGGGGTACTGTGTGTAGACTGATGAGTAACATTTTTTATTTAATCCATTTTAGGATAAGGCTGTAACGTAACAAAATGTGGAAAAAGGGGAAGGGGTCTGAATACTTTCTGAATGCATTGTATGTATTTAATTGACCTTAATAAATGATCATTGTAATTGCGCACACATTAATGTCAGACATGTACTTACTCCGATGCTCTGTTGCTGATGAATGGGATGAATGCAGGAGCAGATTTCAGGACCAGTACAAGACACCCTATTTTTGACAGATGATTGATATATGGGCATGTACGTGATAGGCCTATCTGGCTTATATGATTATGACATTTATAATGCTTCATGACAGTGTGTTAAAATGTATTTTCCTAGTCCAAGTAAAGTGAAACAGGATGGTAATAATGCTTCATGACAGTGTCGTATTTTATACAAGTTATACAAGTTATTTCAAATATGATGAAAAAACATGACTAAAGAATTCATTAAAACTTCAAAGGATTTAAGAAACAAACTTTTAAACAATAGGAAACCTCTTGGCAGGGACAAAACTAATTTGAATTAATGTGGGTTTTGACACTTACATAGGTGTCATAACCAGCCATGAAATAATGCAATATATGTCGCAACAATTGTAAATATATGGGTCATGAAAATGTTATGACCATATTATGAGAAGTTATGTCAGCTGTTATGACATATTATGACATGGTTATGAATATGTCATAACGTGTTATGTCAAGTAAAGTGTTGCCGAAGATTCTAATGACATTCTTAACGCTATTTTAAGAAAACCTTCCATAAAAAAAACCACTAGAAAACTTTGGTAACATTCAGAGAACATCTAAGAATGTTATTTTAAAACATATACAGTGCCTTGCGAAAGTATTCGGCCCCCTTGAACTTTGCGACCTTTTGCCACATTTCAGGCTTCAAACATAAAGATATAAAACTGTATTTTTTTGTGAAGAATCAACAACAAGTGGGACACAATCATGAAGTGGAACGACATTTATTGGATATTTCAAACTTTTTTAACAAATCAAAAACTGAAAAATTGGGCGTGCAAAATTATTCAGCCCCCTTAAGTTAATACTTTGTAGCGCCACCTTTTGCTGCGATTACAGCTGTTAGTCGCTTGGGGTATGTCTTTATCAGTTTTGCACATCGAGAGACTGAATTTTTTTCCCATTCCTCCTTGCAAAACAGCTCGAGCTCAGTGAGGTTGGACGGAGAGCATTTGTGAACAGCAGTTTTCAGTTCTTTCCACAGATTCTCGATTGGATTCAGGTCTGGACTTTGACTTGGCCATTCTAACACCTGGATATGTTTATTTTTGAACCATTCCATTGTAGATTTTGCTTTATGTTTTGAATCATTGTCTTGTTGGAAGACAAATCTCCGTCCCAGTCTCAGGTCTTTTGCAGACTCCATCAGGTTTTCTTCCAGAATGGTCCTGTATTTGGCTCCATCCATCTTCCCATCAATTTTAACCATCTTCCCTGTCCCTGCTGAAGAAAAGCAGGCCCAAACCATGATGCTGCCACCACCATGTTTGACAGTGGGGATGGTGTGTTCATGGTGATGAGCTGTGTTGCTTTTACGCCAAACATAACGTTTTGCATTGTTGCCAAAAAGTTCCATTTTGGTTTCATCTGACCAGAGCACCTTCTTCCACATGTTTGGTGTGTCTCCCAGGTGGCTTGTGGCAAACTTTAAACAACACTTTTTATGGATATCTTTAAGAAATGGCTTTCTTCTTGCCACTCTTCCATAAAGGCCAGATTTGTGCAATATACGACTGATTGTTGTCCTATGGACAGAGTCTCCCACCTCAGCTGTAGATCTCTGCAGTTCATCCAGAGTGATCATGGGCCTCTTGGCTGCATCTCTGATCAGTCTTGTCCTTGTATGAGCTGAAAGTTTAGAGGGACGGCCAGGTCTTGGTAGATTTGCAGTGGTCTGATACTCCTTCCATTTCAATATTATCGCTTGCACAGTGCTCCTTGGGATGTTTAAAGCTTGGGAAATCTTTTTGTATCCAAATCCGGCTTTAAACTTCTTCACAACAGTATCTCGGACCTGCCTGGTGTGTTCCTTGTTCTTCATGATGCTCTCTGCGCTTTTAACGGACTTCTGAGACTATCACAGTGCAGGTGGATTTATACGGAGACTTGATTACACACAGGTGGATTGTATTTATCATCATTAGTCATTTAGTTCAACATTGGATCATTCAGAGATCCTCACTGAACTTCTGGAGAGAGTTTGCTGCACTGAAAGTAAAAGGGGCTGAATAATTTTGCACGCCCAATTATTCAGTTTTTGATTGTTAAAAAAGTTTGAAATATCCAATAAATGTCGTTCCACTTCATGATTGTGTCCCACTTGTTGTTGATTCTTCACAAAAAAATACAGTTTTATATCTTTATGTTTGAAGCCTGAAATGTGGCAAAAGGTCGCAAAGTTCAAGGGGGCCGAATACTTTCGCAAGGCACTGTACATTCCGTTCTCAGTAACAAAACTCTCTCTATGCTCTATCTTGTTAAGTGTGTTCAGGTGTGTTGGCCGCGCCCACTAATTGACCCCACCTGATCTTAATGAGTGCTTGTTTCCTTTGAAATGGGGTTTGTTTGAATAGACTAAAATGAACATCTTTGTATTTGTAAAAAATAACATGGCATGCTAGCTTCATCTTGGTGGCTTAGTGGATTAATTCCAGCAAAAGATTATAGGGTCGAATCTCACTGATGACATGTCACAATAAAAAATAAAACAAAGTGTTTGCATGAGTAATGCCTAAGGAAATTAATTTCCACGTGTCCTATCTGTGCTTGGAGTTAAAAAAAAGTGAACCCCAAATAAGCTAGCAGTGTTAATACAACTTCTTATTGAAACAGTGAGGGAAAGTTAAGTTATTAAAAACACCTCAAAATAAAACCCTCATTTCCGTTCTCACAGCATTAATAAAACCTTACAGGAAAACTTTAAAGAGTAAAGAGTAAAACGTTCTCAGAACCTCACTGCAGGGGGGTTTGAACAGACCCACTGCTGTTGGAGATCACACTTACTGACTCATGGTAGTTTGGGGAATGGGTAGGGGAACTGGACAATAATAATGATGATACTAATAAGGATGTTTCCACTACCTCTATGCACTGGCGACCCGTCATTCAGGACAAATGGGACAGAGCCCCACCTGTTTTAAACCCAACATGTTTTCAATGTTAACTTGGCATTAATACGAGTCACTCATCAGTTTGCAAACAATCTCCTTTTTTGCATTCTTGAGTAGGGCAGCTCCAAAATGCAGGTGTTTCAGCCCAGCTCAGTGCTTTCTGTGATGGAGGGGAAGCAAGCAGAAAATACAGAGCGTAGGGGTTGGTAATCTCTAGTTGAATGGCTCAGTGTTCTGTCACTCATGGGGACACTACGTTACTGCAAAATCTACAGGGAGAGCTAGAAAGTTCAAACCCCCTTGGGTGCTGCCATAGATATACATTAGAAGTGCCTATCCATGAAGGCTCAAGGTCATTGGCCACAGATAAAATGGCGTCAAATCAAGTTATATCTACCGTAGCTTTGATTGGACTGATGTCAACATCATACTTTCAAAATCTCAGCTAGCAAACTAGACAAGCAGTCATCGTACTTCATGTCGACAATCTACTGGCAAATCCTTTTCAATCCTTGTCATGTGAAGAGAAATTATAGATAAAACGTTATTCATGCTCATCAGCCATTGTACATAAACATAACACAACAAGTTGGAAAATCACAAATTCAACAATGCGTGGTTTGGAAGGAATCAGTGGCTAACTTTAAGCATTGCAAAGCAATCACTATTTTTGCAAAGCAATCACTATTTTGCTTCCCCTGGTATTCGGTGGAGAGGGTTGTGGTTCAAGTCTGGGTTTAAGGGTCTCTTTTCGAAGCTTAAAAAGATAAACATTCTGCCGCGTTCAAAACAACTGGAAACTCGTAAATCTCAGACTTCAGTGAGACAATTGGGAACTCTGAAAAAATTGAGCTCCGACTGGGAAAATATACTTTGAACAGTCATCCAACTCTGAATTCCAAGTCAGAGTTCCCAGTTGTCTTGAAAGCACCATAAATCCAGAGAAAGCCAGACTTTGATGACAAAGTCTGATGACAAAATGTACCCACAAGAAGGACAGAAGTGCCACCTTCCTGTTCAAGTGGGGCAGAGATCAAATTCTTTTCAATAAATAAATAAATAAAATAAAAATATATCAACCCCAAACATTTTTTGGGGGGGCTTGCCTGTTTTACATGTTATTTTTCCATTAATACATGTCACATACACAAACAGGCAGCTCCAAAATGTAGGTGTTTCAGCCTAGCTCAGTGCTTTCTGTGGTGCACCGTGATTGGCTCAGCATTGCACCGTGATTGGCTCAGTATTCTGTCACTCATGGGGACACTACGTCACCCACCTTTAGAAAGGGTAGACATCAAGAATGTGAGCCCTTTGGGTGCTGCCATAGAGTTACATTAGAAGTTCCCTTCCAAGAAGGCTCAAGGTCATTGGCCACAGATTAAATGACATCAAATCACATTATATCCACAGTAGCTTTGATTGGACTGATGTCAACATCTATTTTTCAAAATCTTAGCTAGCAGTCATCATCATAAACTAAGTAAACAATCTACTGGCAAATCATTTTTAATCCTTGTCATATGACAAGAGAAATAATGAAGATAAATTATAGATAAAATGTATCGGTGCTCATCGGCCATTGGACATAAACATAACACAACAAGTTGGAAATCGTGACAGTGGCTAACCGCAAGCATTGCAACTGGGAAGTCAGACTGGGAAAATATGTTTTGGCCATGGTCATCCAACTCGGAATTGTAAATCCTTTGCTTTGATTACATACTTTGCCAATGAAGGCCCGCTGCTCAAAACAAGGTGAGTCCAAAAATGTCTTATATGCTTCTGCATAAATGATGCAATATGCAAGAGAGATATGGTCAGCCATATCAGCTATGTTTTTAAAAAAGGCAGTAAACGTGGCTGAATTATTTGTTTTGCTGCCAGACAAAGCTCCGCTGATAGCTAGGTGTAGTGGTGGTAAGGATTCACTCCATTGTGCTGAAAATAAAGCTCTGCTGTTGGGACAGATTTATGTGGACCCTAACAGTTTGTGGGCACTGCTTGTCGCCTTTATGGAATCCATACATTTTTAAATATTTTTTTGCCCCACCAAGATTTACATGCTAAAATCGCCACTGCCAGAGCGATACAGTGGGGAGAACAAGTATTTGATACACTGCCGATTTTGCAGGTTTTACTACTTACAAAGCATGTAGAGGTCTGTAATTTTTGTTATCATAGGTACACTTCAACTGTGAGAGACGGAATCTAAAACAAAAATCAAGAAAAATCACATTGTACTGTATGATTTTTAAGTAATTAATATGCATGACATAAGTATTTGATACATCAGAAAAGTAGAACTTAATATTTGGTTCAGAAATTTTTGTTTGCAATTACAGAGATCATACGTTTCCTGTAGTTCTTGACCAGGTTTGCACACACTGCAGCAGGGATTTTGGCCCACTCCTCCATACAGACCTTCTCCATATCCTTCAGTTTTCAAGGTCTGTCGCTGGGCAATACGGACTTTCAGCTCCCTCCAAAGATTTTCTATTGGGTTAAGGTCTGGTGACTGGCTAGGCCACTTCAGGACCTTGAGATGCTTCTTACTGAGCCACTCCTTAGTTGCCCTGGCTGTGTGTTTCGGTTCGTTGTCATGCTGGAAGACCCAGCCACGACCCGTCTTCAATGCTCTTACTGAGGGAAGGAGGTTGTTGGCCAAGATCTCGCGATACATGGCCCCATCCATCCTCCCCTCAATACGGTGAGCCGTCCTGTCCCCTTTGCAGAAAAGCATCCCCAAAGAATGATGTTTCCACCTCCATGCTTCACGGTTGGGATGGTGTTCTTGGGGGTGTACGCATCCTTCTTCTTCCTCCAAACACGGCGAGTGGAGTTTAGACCAAAAAGCTCTATTTTTGTCTCATCAGACCACATGATCTTCTCCCATTCCTCCTCTGGATCATCCAGATGGTCATTGGCTAACTTCAGACGGGCCTGGACATGCACTGGTTTGAGCAGGGGGACCTTGCGTGCGCTGCAGGATTTTAATCCATGACGGCGTAGTGTGTTACTAATGGTTTTCTTTGAGACTGTGGTCCCAGCTCTCTTCGAGTCATTAACCAGGTCCTGCCGTGTAGTTCTGGGCTGATCCCTCACCTTCCTCATGATCATTGATGCCCCACGAGGTGAGATCTTGCATGGAGCCCCAGACCGAGGGTGATAGACCGTCATCTTGAATTTCTTCCATTTTCTAATAATTGCGCCAACAGTTGTTGCCTTCTCACCAAGCTGCTTGCCTATTGTCCTGTAGCCCATCCCAGCCTTGTGCAGGTCTACAATTTTATCCCTGATGTCCTTACACAGCTCTCTGGTCTTGGCCATTGTGGAGAGTTTGGAGTCTGATTGAGTGTGTGGACAGGTGTCTTTTATACAGGTAACAAGTTCAAACAGGTGCAGTTATTACAGGTAATGAGTAGAGAACAGGAGGGCTTCTTTAAGAAAAATGAACAGGTCTGTGAAAGTCTGAATTCTTACCGGTTGGTAGGTGATCAAATGCTTATGTCATGCAATAAAATGCAAATTAATTACTTAAAAATCATACAATGTGATTTTCTGGATTTTTAGATTCCGTCTCTCACAGTTGAAGTGTACCTATGATAAAAATGACAGACCTCTACATGCTTTGTAAATAGGAAAACCTGCAAAATCGGCATTGTATCAAATACTTGTTCTCCCCACTGTATTTACATGCATGTTATTATCCATATTGGCATATACTTTATGTGTGTTACAGGCTTATACTCTTCTAAAGCAACAACACATGTTGAGTAACAAAAGGCATTACCTAAACAGTTCTATATAGAGTCGAAAGTCACTCACAAGAACATCAGCATTTTACTTCACCCCAGCTTTCCCTTCAAAGATGCAATTCACGACTTTAAGGACCAGACATTTAAATGGGTTTAGAATATTTACTGAAGAAATTGAATGGATGTGAGAATGAGGATTCAGGAGGGGAATGAGAATGGACCGGATGAAGCAGAGGGCTGCAGATTAAAAGCCAATTTATGCTTGATCTGGAAATGTGGAACAGAGGCTCCATATGGAGGGTGTGAGGCAATCGCGAAGACTCCAGAGGCTTGCTGTGGCCAAATCAAGCATTGCTGTGCGCCTTCCACATTTTGTAACAATGCTGAGGGCTCCATATAGCTCTGTATAGCTCTGCATTGACATGATTGGTTGAAGGTTGACGCGGGTGGCTTACATCCTGTATAAAACACAAACTCACTTCCATGACAAACATGGATAATTTTGTGGGAAGGATAACAAGTTTACAAAAAAAACAAAAACATTTGATACCTTGCGTAGGCATTTCAAAGACACATAAATTAGTTTGAACTCCTGGAAAGAGATCGGGGACGTAATGGTGATACATGCTTTATAAACAAACAAACTCCTGTATAAACAGAAACTCACTACCTTAAAATTATAATTTTGAGGAAAGGCTACCAGAAAAAACATCTTTATGATACCTTGTGTAGGGATTTCAAAGACAACAATTTGTTTGAACTCCTGGAAAGAGATCGGGAAGGCAATGGGGATAGATGCAATAAAGAAATCAATGGAGTTAAATAAACGTTAAAGAAAATATAAATAAAGAATGCAGACCATGGGATAGAAAGATGTTGGATTGGCTCACATTGAACAAATTTAATCTAACAGTGGATATTTGTCAAATCCGTCATTGTAACAGGCCCACAATGACATTACTAAAAAAAACGATTTGGATATATTTGGCTGTTTTTTGATGCGTAACATTTAGAAGTTTTTCCAGATTTAAAAGTCACTACTAAATGCTAAGTCCCATTCATATAAGCTGGTAGCATAGCTAGCATACAGAAATAGGTGTTGGTAGTTAACTGTAGTTTAAAAAAAAAACTGTAATGCAGTTGATTAATGACATGAACATGTATTGGAGTTGACATCCGTACAACCATTATACTCCTATTTCTACCCCAACATGTGAAATACACATATAAACAGCCTAAATGTAGGCTCATTTTTCTGGGGAGCAATGGTTAGATTTGCGATGGGATGCTGGTGGGAAAACGGTGCAGTCCTCCTACTTCATGCGCTCTTGGGTGAGCTCTTACGTCAAGCACCAGGAAAATGACACCACATCTCAGATGAGGTAAGGTCTTGTCTTTTAGCTAGTTGTTTGTAATTAGCTGGATGGCTATCAAGATTAGCCCTGAATCACTACGAGGGGTGCGGTGCAGACAAAATTATTGGATGTTTAGGACAACAGGTAGGTCCCTCCCTGTTTGCTCAACCTGTCCAATAGAAACTTGTTTTTTTCGTTGCAAAATGGAACTGTTTGGAGTAAAGATTACACCCCTGACCAAACTAACAGTCCTCTCTTTTGCATTGCAGGACACTGCAAGACACATAGGCTCTGCAGAGCCTTAGGCTCTGCATGGTCAATCTGACATCGCAGTGGCTGTACAGAAATCGAAGAGCGCATAAGTCTTGTTTGGTCAGGGGTGTAATCTTTACTCCAAACAGTTCCATTTTGCAACGAAAAAACGAGTTTCTATTGGACAGGTTGAGCAAACAGGGAGGGACCTACTTTAAATCTCTCCAACAGAAACGTGAGTAGAAACTGTTTGAAATAATGCTTACATTTGAAATGTAAATCATTTAGCAGATGCTCTTATCCAGAATGCCTTACAGGACCAATTAGGGTTTGCTCAAGGGCAGAGCGACAGATTTTTTTCACCTAGTTGAATCAGTTACTGATCCCATTGCTCTTAACCACCAAGCTGGCTACCTGCCGCCTTGGGTATGAGGTTTAAGTAAGGCGCCCCAGGTTTAAGTAAGGCGGTAGTTGTGATTAAGGAGAGTGAGGACAGGTGTGGAGGCTGATTAGCAATGAGCTGATGTTTGTTGAGGAGCTCTGTTCAAGTCAACTAGTTAAAGTGTTGCAAACAGGCATGGAGGCTGATTGGCAATTAGTAGCAGCTGGTGCTTGTTGAGTTGCTATCAAGCTGTGTTCAAGGCAACTAGTTAAGTGTTGCTTTCAAGTCTGGCCCTCTCCTGAATTTTTGTTCATTCTTAACACCATTCAATGATCTATTCAACACCCATGTGTATGTCTTCTATGGCCTTTGTCATTAACCAATAATTATACTCTATTCAGTCCCATATAACTTCACTGGCTCTGTACTTTTACAAATTCCTTTAGGCTATAAATACTAATGAAATCTCTTTGCTTAATTAGATTTTGCTGGTACACTTGCAGTTATGGCTGAACTTTCCCACGAGAGCAGCTGATTGAATGGCTCTCCAGTCCGTATGGAAGCAGGAAAACATTCTGCAGAACCGGGGAGATCATTTCCATAATTACCCCTGTCTATCGGCCCTAACGACCTTTGCAACAATAAAAAAAAATCTATTGTTAATTCCATCTCATACTGCTGACATGCAAGTGATTCCTATCTTTTACATGTTCTGAGGGGTTCACAAGATAACAAGTGTAGGCCTACTTCTTTTTCTTCTTTCTCCCCCATTTCAGCTCCAAAGAGCAGTCGATTCAATTAGCTCCGACACTTCACAGCCAGGGTCGAGACTGGGGCTGCTGACGGAGGGTATAGGCAATGAAAGAGATCCACTTGTGCCTCCCCATCCACGCCTCATCCCCTATATGGACCAAAGTTGTATAATTTATGGGCCTGGGAGATTTTTTAAAGATGGATCTTCATAGCAATCCATATTCATGTTGCGTTTTGAATGGTGGGATAAAAAATGAAGTACAGAATAATTAAAAAGATCACAAGTCCCCCCTCGCAGGTAATTATGCCGAAGTCCCAAATGGCACCCTATTCCCTATTTGGTGCACTAGTTTTGAATAGGGCCCAAAGCAGAAAGTAGGCTTACTACACTGAGGCTGCAGATGTTTCCCTTTCATAACACAGAGCACATTGGCCAGTGTTAATTAGTGTTGCTTTTTCAGTGTAACATTTCTCCTGTTGATTCAGGTGTTAAATTATTACTCAGTGGTGTAAAATAACCGCAGTGTTGGTGTTAATAACCAGAGTTGAATCAAAACCACACCCATCATTGTCATATTTCCCAGCGTGCTCTATTGTAAGTTGGTTTTAAAAAATAGTTTGTTCCTGTTTACTGTCTATCCTGCTGCCTAGTCACTTTATCCCTACCTACAGTGCATTTGGAACATATTCAGACACCTTAACCTATTCCACATTTTGTTACCTTAAAGCCTTATTCTAAAATGGATTAGATTGATGAGGGAAAAAAACTATCTACACACAATACACCATAATGACAAAGCAAAAACATGTTTTTACAAATGCTACCAAATGTATAAACCCCAAAAATGGAAATAGGACATTTACACAAGTATTGAGACCCTTTAATCAGTACTTTGTTGAAGCACCTTTGGCTGCGATTACAGCCTCTTGGGTATGATGCTCGAAACTTGGCACGCTTGTATTTGGGGAGTTTCTCACATTCTTCTCTGCAGATCCTCCAAAACTCTGTCAGGTTGGATGGGGAGCGTTGCTGCACAGCTATTTTCAAGTCTCTCCAGAGATGTTCGATCGGGTTCAAGTCCAGCATCTGTACTTTCCGTACTTTGCTCCATTCATCTTTCCCTTTCCTGACTAGTCTCCCAGTCCCTGCTGCTGAAAAACACCCCCACAGCATGATGCTGTCACCACCATGCTTCACCGTAGGGATGGTGCCAGGTTTTCTCCAGACGTGATGCTTGGCATTCAGGTCAAAGAGTTCAATCTTGGTTTCATTCTGAGTCTTCAGGTGCCTTTTGGCAAACTCCCAGCGGGCTGTCATGTGCCATTTTACTGAGGAGTAGCTTCCGTCTGGTCACTCTACCATAAAGGCCAGATTTGTGGAGTGCTGCAGAGAGGATTGTCCTTCTGGAAGGTTTGCCCATCTCCACAGCGGAACTGGAGCCCTGTCAGAGTGGGGCAGCAGGGTAGCCTAGTGGTTAGAGTGTTGGACTAGTATCCGGAAGGTTGCAAGTTCAAACCCCTGAGCTGACAAGGTACAAATCTGTCATTCCGCCCCTGTTCCTAGGCCGTCATTGAAAATAAGAATTTTGTTCTTAACTGACTTACCTAGTTAAATAAAGGTAAAATAAAAAAGAGTGACCACCTTGGTCACCTCCTGAAAAAGGCCCTTTTCCCCCGATTGCTCAGTTTAGCCTGGCGGACAGCTCTAGGAACAGTCTGGGTGGTTCCAAACCTCTTCCATTTAAGAATGAAGGAGGCCACTGTGTTCTTGGACCCTTCTGTGCTGCAGAAATGTTTTGGTACCCTTCCCCAGATCTGTGCCTTGGCAGAATCCTGTTTTGGAGCTCTACGGACAATTCCTTTGACCTCATGGCTTGGTTTTTGCTCTGACATGCACTGTCAACTGTGGGACCTTATATAGACAGGTGTGTGCCTTTCCAAATCATGTCCAATCAATGTAATTGACCTACAATCAAGTTGTAGAAACATCTCAAGGATGATCAATGGAAACAGGATGTACCTGAGCTCAATTTCTAGTTTCATAGCAAAGGGTCTAAATACTTATTATAAGGTATTTTTTTATTGTATTTTTATACACTTGCCCCAAAATAAAAATAAAACAGTTTTCGCTTTGATATTATGGGGCATTGTGTGTAGATTGATTTTAGAATAAGGCTGTAACGTAACAAAATGTGGAAAAAGTGAAGGGGTCTGAATACTTTCCGAATGCAATGTGTATGTACATATCTATCTCAATTACCTCGTACCTCTGCACATCTACTCAGTACTGGTACCCTTGTATATACAGTAGCCAAGTTATCGTTACTCATTGTGTATTTATTCCTTGTGTTATTATTTTTCTATTATACATTTTTTTTTCTCTCTGCATTGTTGGGAAGGGCCAGTAAGTAAGCATTTCATTGTTAGCACATAGATTAAGTAAGGGAAAAACACATACGTTCTGTACATTACCTTTGGAAATAATAGACGACGCAGCTGGGCGAGGAGGACCCGAGTTCATTTTTGTACAGAACGGGGTCATTTTTCCCACTTATACTCCGGAGTGGGGCAGCGGTCTAAGGCACTGCATCTCAGTGCAAGAGGCGTCACTGCAGTCCCTGATTTGAATCCAGGCTGCATCACATCCGGCCGTGATTGGGAGTCCCATAGGGCGGCTCACAATTGGCTCAGCGTCGTCTGGGGTAGGCCTTCATTGTAAAAAAATAATTTGTTCTTTAAAAGGACTTGCATAGTTAAATAAAGGTAAAAAAAAAAAAAACACTGTTGTCAAAGAAAACAATACTAAAGCGCACATTTACTGATAGAAATATAAGCAAAATTGTTATATGCAAATTCATACTTTCTCATCTTTTGGTTGCTAAAGATGCAACCCAGTTGTTTGTTCGATTAGTTCGATATTTATGGAAGTCATTTGTCCTTTATGGGCAATGTTTTTATCCCTTGCTAGCTAGCTAGCCAACTAGCTAATGTTACAGCTACACAGTCACAACCTCTGCAGCCAGAACACAAAAAAAAAATTCTCAAATTTTGTGCACAAAGTTCTTTACATTCATGTTAGTGAGCATTTCTCCTTTGCCAAGATAATCCACCCACCTGGCATATCAATAAGCTAATTAAACAACGTTATCATTACACAGACGCACCTTGAGCTGGGGACAAAAGGCCACTCTAAAATGTGCAGTTTCACACAACACTATGCCACAGATGTCTCAAGTTTTGAGGGAGTGTGCAATTGGCATGCTGACTGTAGGAATGTCCACTAGAGCTGTTGCCAAAGAATGTGATATTCATTTCTCTACCATAAGCCGCCTCCAACGTAGTTTTAGAGAATTTGGCAGTACGTCCAACCGGCCTCACAACCGCAGACCACATGTAAGCATGCCAGCCCAGGACCTCCACATCCGGATTCTATCACGTTTCAGGTATGACTCAAATGCAGACAGTGTCGAAGAAACAAATGCGTATTTCTTATACAGGAGCAAGAAACAGACAGGCGCAGGGGAACAAACACTGGTAGGTTTCACAAACAAAACAAACTGGCAACAGACAAACAGAACACAAGTCTAAATACACAGGGGATAATGGGGAAGATGAGCGACACCTGGAAGGGGGTGGAGACAAGCACAAAGAAGGGTGAAACAGATCAGGGTGTGACAGCTACTTCACCTGCGGGATCGTCTGAGACCAGCTACCCGGACAGTTGATGAAACTGAGGAGTATTTATGTCTGTAATAAAGCCCTTTGGTGGTGAAAAACTAATTCTGATTGGCTGGGACTGGCTCCCCCAGTGGGTGGGCCTATGCTCTCCCAGGCCCACCGATGGTTGCACCCCTGCCCAGTCATGTGAAATCCATAGATTAGGGCATAATTCATTTATTTCAAATTACTGATTTCCTTATATGAACTGTAACTTAGTAAAATCATTGTAATTGTTCCATGTTGTGTTTATATTTTTGTTCAGTATAGTTTGTTGCTAGCAAACTTGCCAATATGATAACCAAATTAAAAAATACCAGTTGCTGAAAACCGCTGTTCAAACTAGAAACATGGGTGGATTTGAGAGCATAGCACCATTTGCATCATGACTGCAACAGTAGGGACCAGAGAAATGTATTTTCATCACTAGGTCATCAGATGCTCCCAAAAAATGTTTCTGAAAAGACAAATACACTACATGACCAAGAGTATGTGGACACCTGCTTGTCGAACATCATGGCCATTAATATGGAGTTGGTTCCCCCTTTGTTGCTATAACAGCCTTCACTCTTCTGGTAAGCCGTTCCACTAGATGTTGGAACACTTATTTCCATTCAGCCCCAAGAACATTAGTGAGGTCGGGCACTGATTTTGGGTGATTTGGCCTGACTCGCAGTCGGCGTTCCAATTCATCCCCAAAGTGAATGGACCTCGATTTGTGCACGGGGACATTGTCATGCTAAAACAGGAAAGGGCCTTTCCCAAACTGTTGCCACAAAGTTGGAAACACAGAATTGTCTAGAATTTCTTTGGATGCTGTAACATTAAGATTTCCCTAAGGGGTCTTGCCCATACTATGAAAAACAGCCCCAGACCATTATTTCCCCTCCACCAAACTTTACAGTTGGCATTATGCATTCAGGCAAGCAGTGTTCTTCTGGATTTGACAAACCCAGATTCTTCCGTGAGTGATTCGTCACTCCATAGAGCGCATTTCGACTGCTCCAGAGTACAATGACGGTGAGCTGTACACCACTCCAATCGATGCTTGGTATTGCACATGGTAATCTGAGGCTTGTGTGCGGCTGCTCGGCCATGGAAACCCATTTCATGAAGCTCCCGACAAATTATTATTGTGCTGACGTTGCTTCTAGAGGTAGTTTGGAACTCAGTAGGACAGACAATTTTTATTGTCACCTTTATTTAACCAGGTAGGCCAGTTGAGAACAAGTTACCATTTACAACTGTGACCTGGCCAAGATAAAGCAAAGCAGTGCAATAAAAACAACACAGAGTTACACATAAACAAACGTACAGTCAATAACACAATAGAAAATAAAGATTTTTCTACTTACGTACAGTGTGTGCGAATGTAGAAGAGTAGGGAGATAGGCAATAAATAGGCCATAGAGGCGAAATAATTACAATTTAGCATTAATACTGGAGTGATTGATGTGCAGATGATGATGTACAAGTAGAGATACTGGGGTGCAAAAGAGCAAGAGGGTAAGTAATAATATGGGGATGAGGTAGTTGGGTGTGCTATTTACAGATTGGCTGTGTACAGGTACAGTGATCGGTAAGCTGCTCTGATAGCTGATGCTTAAAGTTAGAGAGGGAGATATAAGACTCAGTTTCAGAGATTTTTGCAATTCATTCCAGTCATTGGCAGCAGAGAACTAGAAGGAAAGGCTGCCAAAGTAAGTGTTGGCTTTGGGGATGACCAGTGCAATATACCTGCTGGAACTCATGCTACGGGTGGGTGTTGCTTTGGTGACCAGTGAGCTGAGATAAGGCAGGGCTTTACCTAGCAAAGACTTATAGGTGACCTGGAGCCAGTGGGTTTGGCGACGGATATGTAGCGAGGGTCAGCCAACGAGAGCATACAGGTCGCAGTGGTGGGTAGTATATGGGGATTTGGTGAAAAAACGGATGGCACTGTGATAGACTACATCCAGTTTGCTGAGTAGAGTGTTGAGGGCTATTTTGTAAGTGACATCGCCAAAGTCAAGGATCGGTAGGATGGTCAGTTTGACGAGGGTATGTTTGGCAGCATGAGTGAAGGAGGCGTTGTTGCGAAATAGGAAGACGATTCTAGATTTAATTTTGGATTGGAGATGTTTAATGTGAGTCTGGAAGGAGAGTTTACAGTCTAACCAGACACCTAGGTATTTGTAGATGTTCACATATTCTAGGTCAGAACCGATCAGAGTAGTGATGCTAGTCGGGCGGGAGGGTGCATGCAGCAATCGGTTGAAGAGCATGCACTTAGTTTTACTAGCATTTAAAAGCAGTTGGAGGCAACGGAAGGAGTGTTGTATGGCATTGAGCTCGTTTCGAGGTTTGTTCGCTCAGCGTCCAAAGAAGGGACAGATGTATACAGAATGGTGTCGTCTGCATAGAGGTGGATTAGAGAATCACCAGCAGCAAGAGCGACATCATTGATATATACAGAGAAGAGTCGGCCCGAGAATTGAACCCTGTGGCACCTCCATAGAGACTGCCAGAGGTCCGGACAACAGGTCCTCCCATTTGACACACTGAACTCTATCTGAGAAGTAGTTGGTGAACCAGGCGAGGCAGTCATTTGAGAAGCCAAGGCTATTGAGTCTGCCGATAAGAATGCGGTGATTGACAGACTCAAAAGCTTTGGCCAGGTCAGTGAAGACGGCTGCACAGTACTGTCTTTTATTGATGTTGGTTATGATATTGTTTAGGACCTTGAGCGTGGCTGAGGTGCACCCATGACCAGCTCGGAAACCAGATCGCATAGTGGAGAAGGTATGGTGGGATTCGAAATGGTGGGTGATCTGTTTGTTAACTCGGCTTTCGAAGATTTTAGAAAGGCAGGGCAGGATGGATATAAGTGGATATAGGTCTAAGATTGTCTAGCCCAGCTGATTTGTAGGGATCCAGATTTTGCAGCTCTTTCAGAACATCAGCTGTCTGGATTTGGGTGAAGGAGAAGCGGGGTAGGGGGGGAGTTTGGGCAAGTTGCTGCAGGGGGTGCTGAGATGTTAGCAGGGGTAGGGGTAGCCAGGTGGAAAGGATGGCCAGCCGTAGAAAAATGCTTATTGAAATGATTGATCATCGTGGATTTGTCGGTGGTGAAAGTGTTTCCTATCCTCAGTGCAGTGGGCAGCTGGGAGGGGGTGCTCTTATTCTCCATGGACTTTACAGTGTCTCAAAACTTTTTGGAATTAGTGCAACAGGAAGCAAATTTCTGTTTGAAAAAGCTTGGCTTAGCTTTCCTAACTGACTGAATATATTGTTTCCTGACTTCCCTGAAAAGTTGAATATCGCGGGGGCTATTCGATGTTAATGCAGAACGCCACAGAATGTTTTTGTGCTGGTGAAGGGCAGTCAAGTCTGGGGTGAACCAAGGGCTATATCTGTTCTTAGTTCTACATTTTTTGAACGGGGCATGCTTATTTAAGATGGAGAGGAAAGCACTTTTGAAGAGCAACCAGGCAACCAGCGTTTTAGGGAGCGTTTGACTGTGATGAGTGGTGGTCATTTGACCGCGGACCCATTACACATGCAGGCAATGAGGGAATGATCGCTGAGATCCTGGTTGAAGACAGCAGAGGTGTATTTAGAGGGCAAGTTGGTCAAGATGACATCTAAGAGGGTGCCCATAGCTACGGATTTAGGGTTGTACCTGGTAGGTTCCTTGATCATTTGTGTGAGATTGAGGGAATCTAGCTTAGATTGTAGGACGGCCGGGATGTTAAGCATGTTCCAGTTTAGGTCACCTAACAGTACAAACTCTGAAGATAGATAGCGGGCAATCAATTCACATATGGTGTCCGCGGCACAGCTGGGGGCTGAAGGGGGTCTATAACAAGCGGCAAGAGTGAGAGACTTATTTCTGGAGAGGTTAATTTTTAAAATTAGAAGCTCAAATTGTTTGGGCACAGACCTGGATAGTATGTCAGAACTCTGTAGGCTATCTCTGCAGTAGATTGCAACTACTCCCCCTTTGTCAGTTCTATCTTGTCGGAAAATGTTATAGTTAGGGTGGAAATGTCAGGATTTTTTGTGGACTTCCTAAGCCAGGATTCAGACAGCAGACAGTTCCCATAGCAACGATTAAAACATTCCCTAACCAGAAACCGTGGATTGATGGCAGCATTCGCGTGAAACTGAAAGCGCGAACCACTGCTTTTAATCAGGGCAAGGTGACTGGTAACATGACCGAATACAAACAGTGCAGCTATTCCCTCCGCAAGGCAATCAAACAAGCTAAGCGTCAGTATAGAGACAAAGTAGAATCTCAATTCAACGGCTCAGACACAAGAGGCATGTGGCAGGGTCTACAGTCAATCACTGATTACAAGAAGAAATCCAGCCCAGTCACGGACCAGGATGTCTTGCTCCCAGGCAGACTAAATAACTTTTTTGCCCGCTTTGAGGACAATACAGTGCCACTGACACGGCCTGCAACGAAAACATGCGGACTCTCCTTCACTGCAGCCGAGGTGAGTAAGACATTTAAACGTGTTAACCCTCGCAAGGCTGCAGGCCCAGACGGCATCCCAAGCCGCGCCCTCAGAGCATGCGCAGACCAGCTGGCCGGTGTGTTTACGGACATATTCAATCAATCCCTATACCAATCTGCTGTTCCCACATGCTTCAAGAGGGCCACCATTGTTCCTGTTCCCAATAAAGCTAAGGTAACTGAGCTAAACGACTACCGCCCCGTAGCACTCACTTCCGTCATCATGAAGTGCTTTGAGAGACTAGTCAAGGACCATATCACCTCCACCCTACCTGACACCCTAGACCCACTCCAATTTGCTTACCGCCCAAATAGGTCCACAGACGATGCAATCTCAACCACACTGCACACTGCCCTAACCCATCTGGACAAGAGGAATACCTATGTGAGAATGCTGTTCATCGACTACAGCTCGGCATTCAACACCATAGTACCCTCCAAGCTCGTCATCAAGCTTGAGACCCTGGGTCTCGACCCCACCCTGTGCAACTGGGTACTGGACTTCCTGACGGGCCGCCCCCAGGTGGTGAGGGTAGGCAACAACATCTCCACCCCGCTGATCCTCAACACTGGGGCCCCACAAGGGTGCGTTCTGAGCCCTCTCCTGTACTCCCTGTTCACCCACGACTGCGTGGCCACGCACGCCTCCAACTCAATCATCAAGTTTGCGGACGACACAACAGTGGTAGGCTTGATTACCAACAACGACGAGACGGCCTACAGGGAGGAGGTGAGGGCCCTCGGAGTGTGGTGTCAGGAAAATAACCTCACACTCAACGTCAACAAAACTAAGGAGATGATTGTGGACTTCAGGAAACAGCAGAGGGAACACCCCCCTATCCACATTGATGGAACAGTAGTGGAGAGGGTAGCAAGTTTTAAGTTCCTCGGCATACACATCACAGACAAACTGAATTGGTCCACTCACACAGACAGCATCGTGAAGAAGGCGCAGCAGCGCCTCTTCAACCTCAGGAGGCTGAAGAAATTCGGTTTGTCACCAAAAGCACTCACAAACTTCTACAGATGCACAATCGAGAGCATCCTGGCGGGCTGTATCACCGCCTGGTACGGCAACTGCTCCGCCCACAACCGTAAGGCTCTCCAGAGGGTAGTGAGGTCTGCACAACGCATCACCGGGGGCAAACTACCTGCCCTCCAGGACACCTACACCACCCGATGTTACAGGAAGGCCATAAAGATCATCAAGGACATCAACCACCCGAGCCACTGCCTGTTCACCCCGCTATCATCCAGAAGGCGAGGTCAGTACAGGTGCATCAAAGCTGGGACCGAGAGACTGAAAAACAGCTTCTATCTCAAGGCCATCAGACTGTTAAACAGCCACCACTAACATTGAGTGGCTGCTGCCAACACATTGACACTGACTCAACTCCAGCCACTTTAATAATGGGAATTGATGGGAAATGATGTAAATATATCACTAGCCACTTTAAACAATGCTACCTTATATAATGTTACTTACCCTACATTATTCATCTCATATGCATACGTATTTACTGTACTCTATATCATCGACTGCATCCTTATGTAATACATGTATCACTAGCCACTTTAACTATGCCACTTTGTTTACATACTCACCTCATGTATATACTGTACTCGATACCATCTACTGTATCCTGCCTATGCTGCTCTGTACCATCACTCATTATGTACATATTCTTTATCCCCTTACACTGTGTATAAGACAGTAGTTTTGGAATTGTTAGTTAGATTACTTGTTGGTTATTACTGCATTGTCGGAACTAAAAGCACAAGCATTTCGCTACACTCGCATTAACATCTACTAACCATGTGTATTTGACAAATACAATTTGATTTGATTTGATTTGATTTGAGACACGGCTAGGACATCCGGGTTGGCGGAGTGCTAAAGCAGTGAATGAAACAAACTTAGGGAGGAGGCTTCTAATGTTAACATGCATGAAACCAATGCATTTACGGTTGCAGAAGTCAACAAATGAGAGCGCCTGGGGAATGGGAGTGATGCTGGGAGCTGCAAGGCCTGCGTTAACCTCTACATCACCAGAGGAACAGAAGAGGAGTGGGATAAGAGTACGGCTAAAGCCTAAAAGAACTGGTCATCTAGTGCATTCGGAACAGAGAGTAAAAGGAGCAGATTTTTGGGCGCGGAAAAATAAATTCAAGGCATAATGTACAGACAAGGGTATGGTAGGATGTGAGTACAGTGGAGGTAAGCCTAGGCATTGAGTGACGATGAGAGAGGTTTTGTCTCTAGAGGCACCATTTAAACCAGGTGAGGTCACCACATGTGTGGGGGGTGGAATAAAAGGGCTAAGGCATATTGAGCAGGGCTGGAGGCGCTAAAGTGAAAGAAGACAAAAATCACTAACCAAAACAGCAATAGACAAGGCATTTTGACATTAGGGAGAGGCATGTGATCATAGTGTTCAGTGAGTAGCTAGGCAAGCTGGAGGAACGGCGATTCAGATAGCTAGCGGGGCCTTGAAGCCCAGGAATTGTCTGATGGATCTCTTCGGCTAGCCGGGAGATGGGCCTAGCTCCAGGCTAACTGGTGCTTGCTTCTGGACAGAGACATTGACCAGGAGTAGCCACTCGGATAGCAGCTAGCTAGTTTCGATGATCCGGAGTAAAGGTTCCGAGCTTGCGGTAGGAATCCGGAGATGTGGTAGAGAAAAAGCTACTACTACTAGCTAGTAGCTAATTAGCTGAAGGGGGTTCCGGTTCTGAAGTATAAAAAAATAGCAGATCCCTACCACATTGGGTGAGGCGGGTTGCAGGAGAGTGTGTTCAGTCCGTAGATGGAAATTGAGATTAAAAATATAAAAATTATATACAAAATAATACAAAGAAAAACAATATATTCACGGGAAGGGACAAGACAAACAAAACATAATCTGACTGCTACGCCATCTTGTAAATCTACATTTTATGCGCTACACCAGCCTTTCTTAAAGTATGGGTCGTGACCCAAAGTGGGTCGCAGACCTGTTAATGGTGGATCGCAACTTGTTAGAGTAGAGGTTAACCTCTCTGTGCACCGAACCCGTTAGCGGGATTAAATTCGACAACATAGGTGATTGCTACATAAATAGTCATATTAAACATTCATGAAAATACAAGTGTCTCACATGGTTCGAAAGCCTAGAATCTTGCTAATCCAACTGCGTTGTCAGATTTAAAAAATGATTTATTGCGAAAGAATACGCTGCGATTATCTGAGCACAGACCCCCATATCAAACTACTTATTCAGCCAGCACTTGCGTAACGAAATCACAGATTGCATTGAAATAAATCGTTTACCTCTGGTTGCAATCCCAAGGCTCATTGTTACACAATGAATGGTCTTTTGTTCGGTTAAATAAATTTTTTATAGCCTAACACAAAGCATTTTGTGAACGCTTATCTCATTGAATTTCGTGTCATTCAATTTTCGACGTAACATCCAACATAAAATAGACAGACTTTCCCTGACTTTATCCAGTCATGTTTGGTTTCCTTGCAATCAACTGTTTGTTTGTAACACAACCAAACTTGATGGGTCATTTTGCGGGACGTATTGACCCGGAAAAACCGATTGGAAGACAACAAGTGACGAGCCCATTGTGCACCAATTATGTGACCACTGTCTCGTTGATTGACTGTCTTTTAAAGACTTTGCAAGCATTGCTTGCAAGTACAAATCATTTTCTAAGATGTTTATCTTGTTGTATCAGAGAGTATTTGTACTAGATGGTTAGTAATTCAGGTTTTATGTCAAGTGTATCACCCTGCTAGCCTAGCATGTCTGTTAATTGATGTAACAGCTAGCTTTACTTATGTACATTCCTTTCATACATTCATGTCTTTAGGTAGCATACAGGTGAATTTTGTGCACTATTGGTGTTTAGAATAAGTTATTTTCACAGTTGTTGGCTAAGCATTGTGTTGTTTATTTACAGTGCCTTGCGAAAGTATTCGGCCCCCCTTGAACTTTGCGACCTTTTGCCACATTTCAGGTTTCAAACATAAAGATATAAAACTGTATTTTTTTGTGAAGAATCAACAACAAGTGGGACACAATCATGAAGTGGAACGACATTTATTGGATATTTCAAACTTTTTTAACAAATCAAAAACTGAAAAATTGGGCGTGCAAAAAAAAAGAGAGAGAGAGAGAGAGAGAGAGAGAGAGAGAGAGAGAGAGAGAGAGAGAGAGAGAGAGAGAGAGAGAGAGAGAGAAGAGAGAGAGAGAGAAGAGAGAGGCAAACATGGATATGAAATGAGTTAGACTAGATGGAGACGCTAGAAGCACTGAAACTTAAAAAACAAGCAGCTGCAGCAATGGTTGAGGCTGAAATACTTGAAGCAGCTGCAGAACTTGAAGTTGAGGTATTCAGCAACAAAATTAGCAGACCACTATCATGAAAAGACGTAGCTGAATGCACAGGTGAATATGTCAGGGAGTAAGCTGAGCTACACAACCATTTCCTACCAGACCTAGGACCAGCACATGATGACATCAGGTCACCCTCGCCTAACCACTCCGACAACACCCTAGCTACATTTGACGCACAGCAGTACGATCTCTCCCTTAACAACGTGCTGCTCACAGGTCTAGACCTAAACAAAAGCCTCCTTGGAGTTCTCATCCGTTTCAGGAAATAACCTGTAGCAATAACAGCAGATATTTCATTGTTTCCTTGTGAGAGAAGATCACAGAAACTAACCAAGATTCCTCTGGTACCGAGTCAAAATTGTCACAAAAGACATAATCGAGTACAGGATAAAGGTCCATGTCTTTGGCAACAGCCCATCTCCTGCCGTCGCCAAATACGGGCTCAGGCGAGTTGCACAAGAAGATGAGCAGGACCATGGGGCAGACACCCGACAGTTTGTGGAGAGTCACTTCTGCGTAGATGATGGGCTCAAGTCTCTGCCCACAGACAGAGGCCATCAACCTGCTACGGAAAACAAACATTGCTAGCAGAGTCACACCTACGACTGCACAAGATCGTATCGGACGTGAAACCAGGCCAATGCAACACAGTCTTGGATTATGCTGGGAAATAACAAAGGACACATTTTCCTTCAGAGTATCAGTCAGTGAAAAACCATTCACGCTTCGTGGAAATCCTGTCAACAGTCAATAGCCGTCTCGGCCTGGTAGATCCGATAACCACAAGACAGAGCCATACTGCGGGAACTCTCCTCAGACACTTGCGATTGGGATTCACCATTCCCCAAAAGGAAAGCTGAAAGAATGGGAAGCATGGAGGAATTCACTACAGCTTCTGAAGCTGCTTCATATATCACGCACCTTTACCACAAACTCCCTCTCGAAGGCAAAACGTACAGAGCTATATGTGTTTTCAGACGCTTCTAACAAAGCTATCGCCGCAGTAGCTTGCCTCAGAGCCACGGACAAAGATGTGGGCTTCAGTCTAGGGAAGCCAAGTTAACCCCTCAGTCTGAGCCTACTATACCCTGGCTCAAACTATGTGGAGCAGTGTTGGCAGCAATGTTCCCCAATTTTTATTTTGCCACTGAGCAAATTTCAGGTCTGCTGAGTGCAAATTTGAACATTGTAACAATTCTGTGCAACTTCCAGCGCGCGTTTACTGTGAACACTGAGGCTTTACCTGTTTTAAGTTAAATCTTTGACAGTGGCCAAGTAGGCTACTTTGGCTATTTGATTATAATGTAGGCCTACCATAAAAACAATGGATAAAAAGCATCCCGTAACATTTTAACATGGAAATGGCTGTTTTATCATTCACCCTACAGTAGCAGCCAGTGTGTGGTGTTCAATGTAGGACTATATTCCATGAGACTTAAAAAAAAACATGCAGGGCTTGACATTAAAACCTCTACAGGATCAGTGTCCCCCCGCAGGATGGTTGAGCTAACGTAGGCTAATGTGATAAGCATGAGGTTGTGAGTAACACAAATTGGGTAGAAAGCTTAAATTCTTGTTAATCGAACTACACTGTCCAATTTACAGTAGCTATTACAGTGAAAGAATACCCATGCTATTGTTTGAGGAGAGTGCACAGTTATGAAAATATATCAATAAACCAATTAGGCACATTTGGGCAGACTTGATACAAGTCTTGGATTAGTCTAAAACGTTGTACATACACTGCTGCCATCTAGTGACCAAAATCAAAATTGCACTTAACCTGGAATAATACATTGTGACCTTTCTCTTGCATTTCAAAGATGAAAAGAACAAACATGCATGTTTTTTCTTTGTATTATCTTTTACCAGATTGAATTTCTTATATTCTCCTACATTATTTTCATATTTCCACAAACTTCAAAGTGTTTCCTTTCAAATGGTATCAAGAATATGCATATCCTTGCTTCAGGTCCTGAGCTACAGGCAGTTAGATTTGGGTATGTCATTTTAGGCAAAAATGTGAAGAAAACTTGTCCTTCAGACAAGGAGATGACTGAAAATGTTGTGGTGTTTTGACGCAAGAAACCCCTTTACAAAATAGAATGCATTATTGTTCCCATACCATTATTACAGAGTCCAAGAAAAAATGGGTCGGAAACTTTCCGGAAAATTTCTGGACATTTTCCATAGGAAGGTAAGCCCTGGAATTTGGGGAATTTTGCTTAAATTCATCCAAACATTTGCTTATAACAGTGAACGTTTTTGTGGGATACACATAAGGCAATACTAGGTATTGTGCAACCCTCTCTGAGATGCTATTGAGCCCACACTACACTGTCTGAGCCAAGGACTACATGCTTTCTGGTAAGTTTTGATTCCAAAACTGGGTGGGGGGAATATATTGTATATGACATACATGATCATACATTTTTTTTGTTAACTAGTAAATAGTAGCCGGCAGCAAAGTGTGTTTAAATGATTTGTAACTTAACAATTTCTGCTAGTTAGTGTTTGCTACCATGTGGGTTTTAGCTTGCTTGAGCCTGCTAACTGAGGAGTGTTAATTCACCTGTGTCACGCCCTGGCCATAGAGAGGCTTTTTATTCTCTATTTTGGTTAGGCCAGGGTGTGACTAGGGTGGTCATTCTATGTCCTTTTTTCTATGTTTTGTATTTCTATGTCTTGGCCTGGTATGGTTCTCAATCAGGGACAGCTGTCCATCGAGTGAGAACCATACTTACTTTCCCCCCACCTGTTTTGTGGGAAGTTAACTTTGACTTTTTTCAGGGCACATAGCCCAAAGCTTCACGGTTTGGTTTCAAATAGCTTACCTGGTTAAATAAAGGTGAAATAAAAAAAGATTTAAAAAACCTGCTACGGTGAGTAAAATGATCAGAATGAGGTGTTCTCTCATTTGTGTCTGGAAGTAGCTAGAAACTAGCCAACTTCAGCCAGTTAGCTTGGGTGCTTGACTGCCATTGTGAGGAATGCTGAGATCAACCATGCTCCTCGGCCAGAGCGTCCAGTGTCAATAGTGCAATGTGTGCTCGGCGAGCGAAGCGCATTGAATTTCCGAACGACCCAGAGTGCACTGACACACTGGAGGCAATTTATAAACACACCCCTTAGTTGTCAATCAAATGTATTTGGCATCGATCAAATAGGCGGGCAGGAAAGTTCCCATTCAGTTGTCAAAACGTTGTTTGGAACAAGCATGCATTGGCAGGCAAGCTGCAGGACGAGCAGGCCACAACATTCCCCATCGTTTAACAGTGCAATTTTGACGGCCAACTAGCTGAACAAGTTTGAGAGGGTTTATCTAACGTTCCCTCATTAGATTTTAGCTCATCTGCCTAGCATTAGTTGTTGATGTGCATAACCGAGGGAGAGAGAGCCTACCTTTTCATGGTTGGTTGACTCTGGTCCTTGACAAGAGATGTTTTTATTCAAAACTAGCCAGTTACAGAATATTGTGTTGTAGTGCAGTTGAGTGACTGCACCGGGAATTCAAATCACAGTTGAACGTTGAAACTAAGTTGCAAGCTACTTTCGTAGCAATGTGTTGTATAATGACTGTCTTATGAAACACATTCTGGACACTGGCTGTTGCTATCTTGCCATAACTGATTTGACAGATAAATATCAGCTAGATAGGATAGCCAGCTGCAGTTATCACCAAGCTTTGCTAGCTAGCTGCTATCAGCTTGGTTAAACACAAAGTTAGCGCAGGCTTTAGAATGCACAAAGAATTCGCTGACCTTCTTTAGATTGCGAGTCAGTCAGGAGAGAAGTCCTCATCTTCACAATGTTGTTCTCTCCATAGCAAAGCTAGCTTAGCTTTGTCCTGAGCTGCCAGAGTCGCCCGTCTGTCCTGAGCTACCAGAGTCCCCCGTCTGTCCTGAATTGCCAGACCGCCAGTCTGTCTTGAGCCGCCAGAGCCGTCAGTCAGCCAGGAGCCGCCAGAGCTTTCAGTCAGCCAGGAGCCGCCAGAGCCGTCCGTCAGCCAGGAGCCGCCAGAGCCATCCGTCAGCCAGCAGCCACCAGAATCGCCCTTCACTCCGGAGCTGCCGGAGTCTCCCGCCTGTCACGTGCTGCCGGTATCTCCCGTCCGTCCAGTGCTGCCGGAATCTCCCGTCTATTCGGGACCAGTGGCTAGGGTCCCCAGTCCGAGGTCGGCGGCGAGGGTCGCCTCTCTAAAGAGGCCACGGAGGCGGGCTAAGAGGCGGACAAGGACTATGGTGAAGTGGGGTCCACGTCCCGTGCCAGAGCCGCCCCCGCGGACAGACACCCACCCAGACCCTCCCCTATAGGTTCAGGTTTTGCGGCCGGAGTCCGCACCTTTGGGGGGGGGGGGGGGGGGTGTACTGTCACGTTCTGACCTTAGTTCTGTTATTATATCTTTGTTTTAGTATGGTCAGGGCGTGAGTTGGGTGGGTTGTCTATGTTCGTTTTTCTATAAGTTGGGATTTCTGTGTTCGGCCTAGTATGGTTCTCAATCAGAGGCAGCTGTCAATCGTTGTCCCTGATTGAGAATCATACTCAGTCCCACACGGGACTGTTTCGTTTATTCACGTTTATTGTTTTGTTCCAGTGTTCTGTTGTTGTGTTTGAATAAACATTATGGACACTTACCACGCTGCGCATTGGTCCTCCGATCCATCTCGCTACTCCTCCTCAGAAGAGGAGGACGAGAACCGTGACAACTTCACTGTTCTCAATACTGCCCTTGTTTGTTTGATTGAATGGCAAAGACACACCAGCATCAACCCCCCCCCCCCAAGACAACTCTTGTTTACCTTACGTCATGGCTGCTAGCATTACTTAGTGAACATAGATGAAAAATGAAGCCTAATCAGGAAGTGCTGTCACTCTTTTAATGAATACAACAATCATGTCTCTATCACCAGCAAGTGTAACCGGTGTGAAATGTCTAGCTAGTTAGCGGGGTGCGCGCTAATTGCGTTTCAAATCGGTGACATCACTTGCTCTGAGACCTTGAAGTAGTTGTTTCCCTCGGCCATGGCTTTTTTTGGAGCGATAGGTAACAATGCTTCGTGGGAGGCAGTTTTTGATGTGTGCAGAGGGTCCCTGGTTCGAGGAGAGGGATGGAAGAAAAACTGTTACACATGGGTGGAACTGGTAACTCTAAAATTCACTCAAAAGGCACCCAGGGGATATATGCAAAGAAGGCTCAACACCGTATTTGCAATAAATAAGGTGTTGAGTGTGTGTGATTCTTTGGCATCGCTCTGAAGAACCTCATTTGTTTCCCCTCTTCAACCAATATTTTTCAGTGTAGGGAATAGGGCACCATTTTGGACGCACCCTCGTGGTTCCACCAGTCAGTGTGCCGTCCGGAGGACTGCCTTTGATTCCACGGAGTGTGTGAGCAACCAACATCAGTTTAGTCCAGTTGTCTCACCAACACATTAAGGGGTTTTAGCACTGAGGATGTATTTCAAAATGAGCTCTCTCTGTGACCGTGACTTTTGGGACTATGTGGACTGTGTACTTGTCCACCACAAGATCACGGCAGATGTTGTCTGTTTAGTAGAGGAGGTTACATGGATGGTTAAATTTGAATTAGTCAGTTTGCATGAATGTGAGAGGCGGTTGGTTGTTTTTCAATTATGAATATGTTACAGAGTGACTACAATGTTCAGTGTTTGAGTTTTTGGACCAACATATAATTCTTCCTTTTTTTGCCTACTGCTTGGGCATATCTATGGCTTTTGTTGTTTTGCAAAATCTTTTCAAATAGGATTCTAGTCATTGCCTTCTTCTACCTCACACAATATGACAGTGTCAATGTATGGATCTTTTCCTTCAGATTTTCCAGCAGTTTCACATTACTCAGTGTTCTCCCTATCTTTGGTAAAGCACAAGTTACACTGTTTTTGTTCTAAAAGGATATCATGATACAATAATTACCTTTCTAATAATTCCTGGTTGTCTTAGATATAAATTAGCAATTTTGTATATCCATTATTTGTTATATACATATTTTTTAAACATTAGCCCACTGAAGCCTCTAAGCCTGTATGTCTAATATTGCCACCAATATGATGTCTCTGCTCTCTGTGCTTGAAGAGTAATGGTATCTGACGGTCTCACGTTGGATATAGTTCTGCCACTCACTTAGCTAACTCAACATCAGCAGCACTGCAGAATGAGAGCGAAAGGAGAGCGAGAGAATAGAAAGAGATACAGATTAAATACCACTCGCAGCTCTTCATAATTCACCAGGTAGGACAATGATGCTAATTTAGTGTGGATTCCTTTTTAAAAATATTGACATTTGATCATTGGTAGCCTGAGATTGATTTCTTCAGCAGAGCTGAACTCTCTCTCTCTCTCTAGACATGATCATCGGAATAAGACCTCTGGCTTTATTCAGCGGGAGAGTTACATTGTTACATGAAAATATGTGTTCATGCTTTCATGCACATATTGAGATATTGAAAACATTAAGAACACCTTCCTAATATTGAGTTGTCACACAATATTTGTTATTCAGTTACAAGATTGTGACTGGTTGAGGTTAGGTGAGGGTTGTGGTGATGTCCACCTACTGTGGGACTCCAGTTAAAGAGCTGGCGGAGGCAGAGATGTAGTTCCGTTTAAGACTCTTAACCTGTTAACGGAACTACATTTCTGCCTCCGCCAGCTCTTTAACTGGAGTCCCACAGTAGGTGGACATCACCACAACCCTTTATAGATTCAGGTAATGGAGATGATACATGGCAGGGAATGATTGACAGTTGTTGACTTGAGACTCGTCTTGAATTGAGACTTTGTAGGCTTTGTATGGAGTATGGCTTATCTAAAAGGAGATGACTGGCAATAAAAGAAAATGACATACGTAATAGGCTGTGATTGGAAATAATCAATGACAAATGCAATAAGCATATACACTGAACCAAAAATATAAAACGCAACAATTTCTAAGATTTTGCTGAGTTACAGTTCATAAGGAAATCAGTCAATTGAAATAAATGCATTAGGCCTTAATCTATGGATTTCACATGACTCGGATACAGATATGCATCTGTTGGTCACAGATGCCTTAAAAAAAGGTAGGGTTGTGGATCAGAAAACCAGTCAGTATCTGGTGTGCCTCATGCACCGTGGCATCTTCTTTGCATAGAGTTGATCAGGCTGTTGATTGAGGACTGCTGTCCCACTCCTCTTCAATGGCTGTGCGAAGTTGTTGCATATCTGCAGGAACTGGAGTACGCTGTCATGCACAGTGATCCAGAGCATTCCAAACATGCTAAATGGGTGACATGTCTGGTAAGTATGCAGTCCATGGAAGAACTGGGACATTTTCAGCTTTTAGGAATTGTGTACAGATCCTCGCAACATGGGGCCGTGCATTATCATGCTGAAACATGAGGTGATGGCGGCGGATGAATGGCACGACAAAGGGCCCCAGGATCTCGTCATGGTATCTCTGTGCATTCAAATTTCCATTGATGAAATGCAATTGTGTTCGTCGCATTATTGGCATTATCCTTGTGATCAGGCGACAAGTGGCTAATCTGCCCTTGCGTTCCATTCTGCTAGTTGACGTTCAATCGCTGGAAAATAAATGGGACGAACTGAAAGCACGTATATCCTACCAACGGGACATTTAAAACTGTAATATCTTATATTTCACAGAGTCGTGACTGAACGACGACATTAAGAACATACAGCTGGCGGGTTATACACTATTGGCAGGACAGAACAGCAGCCTCTGGTAAGACATAGGGGGCCTATGCATATTTGTAAACAATAGCTGGTGCACGATATTTAAGGAAGTCTCAGGATTCTGCACCATCGAGAGCATCCTGACGGGTTGCATCACTGCCTGGTATGGCAACTGCTCGGCCTCCGATTGCAAGGCACTACTACAGAGGGTAGTGCGTAGGGCCCAGTACATCACTGGGGCCAAGCTTCCTGCCATCCAGGACCTCCATTACAGGCGGTGTCAGAGGAAAGCTCTAAAAAATTGCCAAAGACTCCAGCTTGGTTATGCATAAGTAGAGCAGCAGTTAATCAAAGAAAGGAGGTGCAGTAGCATGCGGCATGGTAGGCCGAAGCTATAGCAGGCTAATTTATCAATGGCTGCATGGCAAGCAAACAAACAATATAAAGCTAATGAAGGTAGCAACCATAGCCATAAAGCAGGCCTAGTTAGCATAACAAAGGCAATGCACAAACAGTGCTACAATTGTTAACGTGACCATTAACACTACAAGTCCTAAAGAGATCAGATCAATGGACTCAAAATGTCTGTTTGACTGAGCCATTAGTATTTCACAGCCATTAGTGGCCGATATCA
Organism: Oncorhynchus mykiss; assembly: GCF_013265735.2. NCBI lineage: Eukaryota > Metazoa > Chordata > Actinopteri > Salmoniformes > Salmonidae > Oncorhynchus > Oncorhynchus mykiss. The sequence goes on from NC_050570.1 coordinate 38,906,940, forward strand.
ACTATAGCCTACAAAAATAATGGTGAGGGAGTTCTCTCCTTATCCTCTTGTTTTAATGACGCATCGTGGTTATTTGTGATAGTGATGCTACGTTTGATACCGGAGCTCTGAGGCATCCGTCGAAATCGCTAAGCAGCTGACTTTGAAGCAGTGTGCCGATGCGTGTATCACTTTATAAGAAGTATGTCAATGATGTCCGAAGCCTTGTTTGATCACTTGGTTTTTCAAACCGCGTGTTGCAAAACGCGAGATCCCACTGACTTCGCCATGATTTGTTAAAAAAGTTTGAAATATCCAATAAATGTCGTTCCACTTCATGATTGTGTCCCACTTGTTGTTGATTCTTCACAAAAAAATACAGTTTTATATCTTTATGTTTGAAGCCTGAAATGTGGCAAAAGGTCGCAAAGTTCAAGGGGGCCGAATACTTTCGCAAGGCACTGTATATCCATATAGTGGCTTGCTCTTCTCAGACAATCATAAATATGCTAGGCATATGAAATTATCCCCTTTGATGATATGATATTTGACTTGAAGTCCAAAGTATTTATGATTAGAGCAAGCCACTATCTGGGTAGGTGTTATTGGTTATCTGCCAGTTGGTTTTTAGTTCCCTGCTTGGTGACATGGATGTGGGGGAGGGTATTCGTGGAAGGTATGCCCTCCACCCATCTCTATGGTCACGTAAGGAGGGAGGGCACTCGTGGCAGGTATGCCCTCTATATAACTCTATGGCAAGGTATTTATATTGGTAGGTTCGAGGATATCTAATTTAAATCCAGATCCTTCACCCAGATAGCTGAGTAGTTGAGCACGACAAATAACAACCTGTCTACGTAAATGTGAGTGTTTTATCTTATTTGAGAGGATAAGAATAGGACTCGGTCATTGTTTGTGTTTTGTATGGTTGAGATCGGCCACTAATGGCCTAGTCAAACAGCCTCTTTGAGTCTATCGATCTATTCACTTATGTACTTGTAGTGTTAATGGACACGTTAATAATTGTAGAACTTTTTGTGCGTTGCCTTTGTTATAATAACTAGGCCTGCTTATGGCCATGTTTACTACTACTGTTAGCTTTGTGTTGATTGTTTGCCTGCCATGCTACCATTGCTAAATTGGACTGCTATAGCTTCAGCATACTGTTCTATTGCAACCCTTTCTGGCCATTAATTGTTAACTGCTATATTTAGGCTTTCCTTTACCCATTTATATGCTTATTGCATTTGCATATTGTCATTGATTATTGCCACTTACAGCCGGGTTAATGCATGTTCATTGCTGTTATTGCCCGTTATTATCTGCACCTTTCTGTGTCTCCTTTCAGAATCTCCATACAAAGCCCACCAAGTCTCAGTTCAAGATGAGCCACATGTCAACTGTCAATCATTCCAGATATCATTACCTGAATCTATAAAGACTCGTAAACTGAACTGCATCGCTGCCTCCGCCTGCTCTTTAATTGGAGTTCCACAGTTGATGGGCATCGCCACAACCCTCACCTAAACCTCAATCAGTTACACAATATTGTTCAGTTACAAGATTGCAACAGGCTGTGAACCAAAGTTTTGGTCACTGTTTCCCTGGGCACCCTTATTAGGGGAAGACATGCAGGCAATGCGTATGCTCATGTTCAGGCGAGAGCTTTGTACCTGGAAGGTTGTTTGTGTATAAGCTATTGTTGGTGTTGGTTTATTTCTGTGAGCAACCATGCTGTCTTGAAGAAATGTTTGGGGGTGTGGTCGATTTGTTCTGAATGGTATGTGTTGAGTTTGACCATCATTGAGTTTATTCATTTGACAATATTTAAGATGCTGATTTAATGTAAAGTCCCTGCCATGTCATTTTGTTTTCAGTTTGTTTGGAGAGGCTTTGCTGGTTTGAGATCCAGGCAGTTTATTAGCAGTGCCCTCCAATAAGTTGACCGTCTTTAAGTAAAGTCATTTTGTATTTCTAAAATACCTCATGGAGTGGTTTAAATGGAGTGGTTTAACTGTTAATTTTCACTGTTTTTGGTCATCTTGTGAACTTGGCCAACTGAATCTCTGTGAAATCACTGTTGTATTTCAGAAAGCTGTGTAGTGGAAGGAACAGGCCGTTATTGTAAATAAGAATTTGTTCTTAATAACTGGCTTGCCTTGTTAAATAAAAGGTTGAGATGTGTTTTAATCATTTAATGTACTCTTGTTAATGTGTCAAACAAGCAAACCTAATCCCCTGAGCTTTAAACGTTCGTGGTTGTTCTGCCTCTGTACTGTTTCCATCTAACGGGCTTAGAACCTATAACCTTTTAGATGTTACAATTGTAATAAAACATTTTCTATTTTTGCCAAGGTGTTGTCTAGTCCATTGCATTGCTCAAAACTGTTGACCCAACTCAATAGGTGGCCTGTCACGAACCTTTCTTAGTTTAGGTGTTCCCCTCATTAAACAGTAACTGGCGGTGTTGCTACAGTATATTAAAGTAATGTCTGCAAAAACACTGCAGTAAATACAACAGTATATTAGTCATGTAAAAGGAAGATTGTTCAAGCAACACTTCTCCCAGTACTTGATTATGGTGATTATGATCTACATACATGCAGCAGCCTCTGCTTTAAAACCTTTAGATTCAGTTTTCTCACTCAGCACTGTTTTGTCACTGGGGACAATTTTCATACATATCACTGCATTTTGTGTAGTTCTGTTGGCTGGGAGGCTCTGACTACCAGAAGGGTCCAGCATTGGCTACTTTTTGTATATAAAGCTGTTCTTCAGGCTCCCCCACTACCTTGGCTCACACAACTGAAGATCCAGCCATTTTCAGACCCGCTCTCTGGACTGGATGGTTCTGGAGGTCCAGTCTCCACTGACCTGGGGGAACAATGCTGTTTTTATGTCTCCAGCTCATGGAATAGTCTTCAGGCCACCTTGAAAATAGACTTTCTGGTCCCCATTGAAAAGTTTAGATCGACTATAAGGGAGGTGATATGTAAGAGTTCATTTTTGATCTTGTATTTATTTTCTTGATATTATTTATTGTATGTTAATGTTCACAGGGCAAATTAGACCCTGGTCTCAATGGTGACCCACCCTGTATAAATAAAACAATTATGTCAGCAAAAACACTACTGTGAATACTATAGTATACTACAGTCATGCCCTCAAACACACTAGTCATGTCCACAAAAACACTACAGTCAATACTATAGTATACTACAGTCATGTCCTCAAAAACACTACAGTGAATACTATAGTATACTACAGTCATGCCCTCAAACACACGACAGTGAATGCTATAGTATACTACAGTCATGTCCTCAAAAACACTACAGTGAATACTATAGTATACTACAGTCATGCCCTCAAACACACTACAGTGAATACTATAGTATACCACAGTCATGTCCTCAAAAACACTACAGTGAATACTATAGTATACTACAGTCATGCCCTCAAACACACTACAGTGAATACTATAGTATACCACAGTCATGTCCTCAAAAACACTACAGTGAATACTACAGTAAAGTCTTCAAAAATACAGTGAATAATATAGTATAGACATGTATTAATGATACAGTATTTAGACCATAATATACTATAGTATTTTTTCATGTGGGTTAGCTGTAAATGTGTAACATGTTTGATTTCTAAATGCATTGTATCCACATTTGTGGTTGTATTGTGTTTCTCATTAGCCAAATAAAATCAATCGATCAAGGGATACTACACTGTGGATTATAGTATTCCACAGTATATTATAAAAATCTATAAAAAAATCTAAGTGCTTCACGATCGAGGGGGGACCTCAGAGGAAATACCCAACATGAGCTTCCCAAGGACAGCATGTTCAAATCAAAACAGCATTAACAAAGCTAACAGCTAGCAGTAAAGCTGGGTAAGCAGTCCAATCGAAATAGAAATTCTAATGTAAGCACTACGTGATCGAAGGATAGTACTACAATATTCAATAGTAAACACTACAGTGTGTAGTATAGTATTTGACAGTATACTACAACATTCTATAGTAAGCACTACACGATTGAGTGATACTACAGTGTGTAGTATAGTACTCTCCATATACTACACAATTCTAAAGTAAGCGCTACATTTTATTTTACCTTTATACCTTCAGTTAAGAACAAATTCTTATTTTCAATGACAGCCTAGGAACAGTGGGTTAACTGCCTGTTCAGGGGCAGAACAACAGATTTGTACCTTGTTAGCTCGGGGGTTTGAACTTGCAACCTTCCGGTTACTAGTCCAACGCTCTAACCACTAGGCTACCCTGCCGCCCAATCGAGGGATACTGCAATATGTAGTAAAGTATTATATTATATACTACAAAATTCTAAAGTAGGCACTACATGATCGAGGGATACTACAGTGTGAAGTACAGGATTCTACAACATTCTGTAATTAGTACTACACATTATCAAGGGATACTGCAGTGTGTCGTATAGTATACTACATTTTACTACAGAATTCTATAGTAAGTAGTACAGTATTTTATAGTAAACTGTAGTATTTTTTATGTGGGGCAACATGCAAGTGTATCTCTGATAATGCTGATAATGTTTGTAAGTTAGAAGTACTATGGGTAGTGTTTCCCTGTATACATATCAGAGCTTCAGTTCTGTAATAAACTTCCATTTGCACAACGTTCATTGTGATGTGCCGTCTGTTGGTTACAACCGGTAATAGATACAGTATTAACACACTGACAACACAAAGGATGTCCATAGAATGTCCACCAATGAGGACATCCTCTCATGGAAAACATTTTTCTTATTTTTATAGATGAAGGCATGGTGATTTATGATTATCATACAGTATCTTTGAAAGGTGTTGAAATTGGTTATCAGGTGGCTATTTATCAGGTGGCAAAATGCTAAGGAATTGTGTAAGATTGCAATGAACTCAAACATATGCAGCTGAGCCTATGCATATCAAATCTGTACAAATGCGCATCTCTTGGGCCAGTCTTTTTGCCCCGGTTGTGTCAAAAGTTTGACAGTCTGTAAATAAACATGTTATTAGTTGCGCTGTTTTCAATGAGTAAGAGACCTCTGGTCAAACGGAAGAATCAAAATCAGAATTTGTCTCGTTTAAACACATGACCAAATCATCAAAGCGCGGTGTCAAATTGTCAATTGGCAGCCTCCCCCCCCTATCCCTGTAATCTCTTACAACTCAGCAGAGTGAACCTGCTAACCAACTGTGTCCATGTGATGGGACTTGAGAGAGGGAGCCCAGAACAGCAAACTCAATTATCATGTAAGAATTCTGCATGAAAACAATCTATACGAGAAATTAGAGGTATTCCTGTCAGATGACTTGCGTTAGTGGGGTAATCTCATTTGGAACAACTGACCCCCTTTGAATGTTATCAAATGTTTACAAAGTGCTTTATGTGTCTAAATTCAATCAGAAAAATTGTGTGTCCGCCTGGCGTCATGCAGCACCCAGTGTTGTACCCTCGGGTGCCTTGATGTTACTGGGGATCGAATACGAGCCTAAACAATTTGTTTGTGTGACAGACCAGGGTTTGAATCTGGGGACACCTATGTGCCACAAGATTGTTTTAACTCAATGAGCTAAATCCCAGACATTAGTTTGGGGACTTATCATCAAGACGCATTATATACATTATTTTTTGTCATAAGCATTAACTAATAACAATGAGCATAATTACAATATACACTGAGGGCATAAAACATTAAGAACACCTACTCTTTCCATGCCATAGACTGACCAGGTGAATCCAGGTGAATGCTACGATCCCTTATTTCAATCAGTGTAGATGAGGGGGAAGAGACAGGTTAAAGAAGGATGTTTAAGCCTTGAGACAATTAATGGTGGATTGGATTGTGCCATACAGAGGGTGAATGGGCAAGATAAAAGATTTAAGTGCCTTTGAACAAGGTATGGTAGTATGTGCCAGGTGCACCGGTTTGAGGGTGTCAAGAACTGCAACGCTGTTGGGTTTTTCACACACAACAGTTTCTCGTTCGTATCAAGAATGGCCTACCACCCAAAGGACATCCAGAAAACCTTCACAACTGTGGGAAGGTTTGGAGTCAACATGGGCCAGTATCCCTGTGGAACGCCTTTGACACCTTGTAGAGTCAATGCCCCTACGAATTGATGCTGTTCTGAGGGCAAAGGGGGAAGAGGGAAGGGGTTCCTAATGTGTTGTACACTCAGTGTAGACACACATGAAGATGCAAGACCTTTCTCTCATACTTTTCCACGATTCCGCTCCACATATGGCATCTTCCTACTTTTGTGTTCGTGTCTACCTGGTATGAACTTCTGTTGTTTCTTACAATGTCCTACAGTTGCACGTCTATTAGGCCCGTGTTTTGCTGCATCCTCCTCCTGTAAGGGGCCTTCAAACTTTGGGAATCTCACAAAGGCTCCATTCTTCTCTGTGTTGCTTTTCTTTATCACCCAGCCTCAGGGCATGGCAGAGCCCTCAAACCCCTGTATTGTCTGAGAAAAACCACATATTACATTTGCTCGGCATAAGCCATTTCACTTAGCTGTGCTGCTGGAATTCTTAGCTGGGTCATTCATCTATGTACATGGTTTGGATACACATCTGAGACAAAGCAAGCCAGTGAAGGATAACATTGAGGAAGTTACATACATTTCAAGTTTGGTAGCCTATGTCATTCCTCTTCTCTTATTTATGCCTCGGTGTTGTGATGGGGGATGTTGATAGGGATTCTTGAAGAGAGAGAAAGGGAATGTTTGGGACATTTGCTCCGAGCGATATCTGGAGTTCTGCCAGTATCTGTAATGTTTTGAAGCTCATTAGGAATTCGGGGCTTTTCCATCAGGAATGTCAATTGAATGGAGAGGAAACCAAGAGGCTTTTATATCCACTGTAACAATTAACAATGAATAAGAAAACCCATTTTTAAAAACTCACCATGAGCCCAGCCATTCAGTGATCACACCGTTTTGTCTCTGATATTGATGCTAACTTATTATTCAGAGAAATATTTGAATACAGTGGCCAGATAAATAAAACCAAAGCATGGATTATGTCTTACCTTGTTCTTAGACTGCTTACAGGGTAAGGAAACCAACAAACCATGTAATTTTGGTGAACTGCCCCTTTAATTTTGACCTATTTGCAAAATGACAGCCTAATTCTTTGGGTCCCCACAACAATTCTATAGTAGCTGTTAATTTATTTCCCTTTAATCTATGACCCATAGTTATTGTCAAGAACAAGAAGAGTCCTCGTCCCCGATTTAGCGCATTAGGCGCTATGTAAACATTTGATTTATTTTAAAGAAGGGTCCAGTTGTCTCAAATTGCATTTATTGAAACCATAGTCATCTGACAGGAATTCTTTCGGTTAATCCCCAGGATAGATTGTTGTCCAAGAACAATTCTTCTGATACAATCTAATTCGGTTATTCCGATGGGAAGATAGCTGAGAGGTGAGTTGTTTTTATTTGTTTTTGCCATAACAAAATATCCTCTGATAATGGCCAACTGTTATGTTTAGATGTAGGCCTAACAAGTCATTGCCTTTTTTCCTGACGTAGGCCTATTAAAGCTAGAGTCCTTAATTGAAACAATAACAAATCGGAAAACCCACCTCTGTTTTGGTAAAAAGCTGAAGGATGGGCCTGGAGAAATGTAACCACTGTCAAATTCATAGAAAGATCTATGGGTGCCAGGACTGACCATCCATGATATCACAATTCTAGTTTTAACCTTGTTTTGAGGCTATACAGTGTTTTTTACATGTACATTGTTTATAAAGATTGGAGAAAACAAGTTCATATTTTGTGTTCTGATGGGGTACAACAGTTGAACTTAGCTGAGGCATTTAAGTTCTAAGTTATATTCTTCAAGAATCATTTATTTATTTATTTATAAGTGCAAAACTCTATGTGGCAACTAAGGATTCTAACATGAGACCCTTTTAATTTATTTAACCTTCATTGAACTAGGCAAGTCATTTAAGAATGGAGTCTATCAGAGGATACTGCTACAAGGAAATTAATGTGAGTAATCCCAATCAGAAACCCCATTGGAAGTTTACATAGGTTTAGGGGCCAGTTGTGGGCCAATTTTCAATGTTACAGTAAATATCCAACCATACAACAAGGTCAAGAAACTAGAGAGGCAACAGATATCTAATAGATATCCAATGCAGTCATCAAAAGTAATGATAGCCTCAGTAAAAAATGAAGGGGACGCAGCTCTTATTCCACGGTTGCATCTCTTATTCCACGGTTGCATCTCAAATGGCACCCTACTCCCTTTATAGTGCACTACTTTGGACCATAACCTAGTAGTGCACTACATAGGGAATAGGGTGGGATTTGGGACACATCCCAAGAGACAGTCGTACAGTCTCTCTCTAAGCGTAATTCTCCGACCCCATCTCGTAGCTCTTGTCTGCCCAGCCTGCGTGTCCTTGGCCTAGCATCTGTTTGGCAGCCACACAGAGTCACACAGAGTCAACCAGAGTCTAAAGTTCACCCTGCCTCCTGAGTGGTTTACTGCGTCTGCTAGGTTGGATTGCTGTCTTTCCGTATGCTTGGTGTCATGGCCTGCTCTACCACTGCACCCCAGGGGTCCTGGCTGCTACTGTTTTTCTCTCTCCGTGTGTGTAGCCTGCTCAACCTGCCCAAAACTCGGCCTGTAACACACTCTGTCTGGCTGTAGTGTGTATTTCTTTCTCTTATCCAAACAGCACTTGCCCTGCTGTGTGTAAGCGTGTGTTCTGTACTGTAAGGTATGTGTCTAGGGGTGTGCATTCATATCTCTAGTATGTATGCGCATCCATTCGCCATGCTCCAGGGACAGAATCAGACAGGCAGGACAGGCAGGACAGGCAGTGTATTCTAGGCTCTTTACTCACCCCCCACGTCAGGAGGATGACAGGCTTCTGGTTTCACGGTAAAATTAGGATGACATCGGTCGAGTCACAAAGGTCACCGCACCACACTCGAACTGTCCCCACTATCCCCACAATACACACTGCAGCGTGTGGATCTTATTCATAGAGCGTCTTAGATTAGAAGTGCCGTATTGATATCGCTGGATTAATTGCTTTTATTTTACTCCTGCGCCTCTTTCATGCTCTTGTGCCTGCTGCTTTTTTCCCGTTAACGTTGCGACTGCAGAAATGTTTGTAATGACCGGTCAAACACGCCCCGGTAATGGCTGAAATGGGTTCAATGGGATACATTGGCTTCTCGTTTAATCTATACAAATGCGAAAGCTTCGTTGGGGAGTTAACGCACCGTCGCCACGTTTACGTCACAAGAAAGATAAGAAAGATATCTTTATTTTGATGTTTTGTACATTTTTTGTGGATTTGAAAAAAGTTATAATTTAATACAGTTCAAATGTTTTCAAATGAAATGTGCTGAAATGAAAGCAACTTCCGAAAATGAACACTCGGATTATTGTGATATTATGTCTGTGTCACGCCCTGACCTGAGTATTGTTGGTTTTCTTTATATATTTTGGTTAGGTCAGGGTGTGACGAGGGTGGTATGTGTGTTTTTGTCTCATCTAGGGTCTAGGGGTTTTGTAGATTAATGGGGTTGTTTCCATCTAGGTGTTTATGTAGGTCTATGGTTGCCTAGATTGGTTCTCAATTAGAGGCAGGTGTTTATCGTTGTCTCTGATTGGGAACCATATTTAGGCAGCCATCTTCTTTGGGTATTTGGTGGGTTATTGTCTATGTTATGTTGCACGTTAGGACATTGTTTATATAGCGGTCACGGTCGTCTTATTCGTTTTGTTGTTTTTGTTTAAGTGTTCTTCGTGTTCTTCATTAAATAAAGAAGAATGTATTCTAACCACGCTGTGCTTTGGTCTACTCCATACGACGATCGTGATAGTCTGATCTCACAAACAATGTAAAGTATGTTTAGATAGGTGTAATCTAGAGCCAAGCCTGTTGGTTTTTAATCCGAGGGTGTCCTGCTATTGGCACACTTGTTTAATTATGCAAGAGAAAGTGACAACAACAGTAATTAATGAGGCAGTCTAGACAGCGCAGGTGAGTGTGGGTAGGGTCGACAGAGCAAGTTTTTGGTGGTTGCAGCCCTGTATGTTTTAATATGTGCAAATACACCCACAGTGTTTATACAGAGGCACATAATGTCCTTTATTTTAACACAACATTTTAAAATAATACCCGATACAACAAGAAAATGTACATGTAAGTGCATAAATGAAGGTGACATTTTTACAATAAATGTAATACCTGAATTCCCATCAGAATCCCTGAACTATACAAATTCAAAAGTTTGGAGTGTCTTCATCCGTTCAACTGTTGCATTTATTAGAATTGTTTTTAAAACCTTTAAGCAATTTTGATGACTGTTACTGGAGACACTTTATGAATACCAGCCCGGATAGAGATCAAGATGATGCATAATTGATGCTGTTATTTTCTATCGGAAGGCCAATCAGAGCCACCATTACTGCATCAAAACTGTTATGCCAACCAAAAATAACCAGGAACTACAGGACAACAGAACAGAGTACGGCTGAGGTTGAGTTGTGTAGCATTGGAGACTGTTGGCGCTGGCGGTGAGTTTTGGCCTCTCCCTGGTAGAATCATTTGTTACCGATGGTGAAGGTCTCTTGTCTCCCGGGTCCCTGGCAGGACCAAATTAAGAGGTACACTCAGGATGGATGAGTGTAGGGCAAATGAGGGATTGGAGGACAGGCCAGATTTTCCTAGTTTTTTTTCTACTTCTTTCCACTGATTCTTTAACTGCAGGATGTCAGACAGATGAGCCCAGAGGAAAATATTATTTGTTTTTCTTCAGTGTTTTTTTCTTCTTTTTTGTCTCCTAAGTGTTGTTTTTTCATTTTCTGTTGACATTACACATCGGGAAAGAGAGAAAAAGGTTACTGTTAGTGAAATACTTGGAAATGGCAGTAAACTGTGCTTTGAAATATGTTTATTATATTCAGAATATCCGTAGTATGTAGTGGAGCAGGTTGAGAGCTTCAAGTTCCCTGTTGTCCACATCACCAACAAATTTAACATGATCCAAGCACACCAAGATAGTTGTGAAGAGGGCACGACAAAACCTATTCCCCCTCAGGAGACTGAAAAGATTTGGCATGGGTCCTCAGATCCTCAAAAGATTCTACAGCTGCACCATTGAGAGAATCCTGACTGGTTGCATCACTGCCTGGTATGGCAACTGCTTGGTCTCCGACCGCACGGCACTACAGAGGGTAGTGCGTATGGCCCAGTACATCACTGGGGCCAAGCTTCCTGCCATCCAGGACCTCCATACCAGGCGGTGTCAGAGGAAGGCCCTAAACATTGTCAAAGACTCCAGCCACCCTAGTCATAAACTGTTCTCTCTGCTACCACACGGAAAGCGGTACAAGTCTAGGTTCAAGAGGCTTTTAAACAGCTTCTACTCCCAAGCCATAAGACTCCTGAACATCTAATCAAATGGCTACCCAGACTATTTGCACCGCTTCTACTCTCTGTTATTATCTATGCATAGTCACTTTGATAACTCTACCTACATGTACATATTACCTCAATTACCTTGACTAACCGGTGCCCCCGCACATTGACTCTGTACCGGTACCCCCTGTATATAGTCTCCACATTGACTCTGTACCAGTACCCCCTGTATATAGTCTCCACATTGACTCTGCACCGGTACCCCCTGTATATAGTCTCCACATTGACTCTGTACCGGTACCCCCTGTATATAGTCTCCACATTGACTCTGTACCAGTACCTCCTGTATTTAGTCTCCACATTGACTCTGTACCGGTACCCCCTGTATATAGTCTCCACATTGACTCTGTACCGGTACCCCCCTGTATATAGTCTCCACATTGACTCTGTACCGGTACCCCCTGTATATAGCCTCCACATTGACTCTGTACCAGTAACCCTGTATATAGCCTCCACATTGACTCTGTACCGGTACCCCCTGTATATAGTCTCCACATTGACTCTGTACCGGTACCCCCCTGTATATAGTCTCCACATTGACTCTGTACTGGTACCCCCTGTATATAGTCTCCACATTGACTCTGTACCGGTACCCCCTGTATATAGTCTCCACATTGACTTGGTACCGGTTCCCCCTGTATATAGTCTCCACATTGACTTGGTACCGGTTCCCCTGTATATAGTCTCGCTATTGTTATTTTACTGCCGCTCTTGAATTACTTGTTACTTTTATTTCTTATTCTTATTCCTATTTTTTAAACTGCATTGTTGGTTAGGGGCTCATAAGTAAGCATTTCACTGCTGTATTCGGCGCATGTGATTAAAACAATTTGATTTGATGTGATTGAATTTGTAAACATCCTTGATTTAGAACTTGGGAAAAACCTGGCTAGGGATCTATCTGATAGCAAGAGAGAGCAACACAATTTGTGAGTGTTTGAGACAGACAGAGAGGAACAGAGGAAGAGAGAGAGAACAATTAGAGAACATTTATGCAGAGAGACAGATAAGAAGAAGAAAGAACGGTACAGGCGTCAGTTGCCACCAACATTGTGACAAGTATGGAACAACGTCCTGCCTGTGTTTACTGGCTGTGATGGAGCTGGATGCCCTGAGGAGCCTATAGGATCGCTAGCTGGGGCCCGAGCAGTGTACAGCCCAGAAAAGTGTTATTACGTACACCCGGGAAGAACTATTGGATGTCAAAGCGATGTTAACTTACCAACATTACGACCAGGAATACAACTTTCCCGAAGCGGATCCTTTGTTTGCACCACCACCCAGGGTGGATCCCTGAGGCCGACCAAAACAACGTCGCCGCAGAAGAGCTAGACGGAGCGGCCTCCTGGTCAGACTTTGGAGGCGTGCATACCACCCACTGCTTCTGAGTATATTACTCGTCAATGTCCAGTCTCTAGATAACAAGGTAGTCAAAATTAAACATCTCTCTGGGAAGAAGAAGGGTGGATGTGTATGCTTCATGATTAATGACTCATGGTGTAATCATAACAACAAACAGGAAATCCTTTTGTTCACCTGACCTAGAATTTCACACAATCAAATGCCGACCATATTATCTTCCAACAGAATTCTCGTGGGTTATTGTCACAGAAGTGTATATCCCCCCTCAAGCCGATACCACGACGGCCCTCAAGGAACTTTACTGGACTCTATGCAAACTGGAAACCATATATCCTGAGACTGCATTTGTTGTAGCTGGGAACTTTAACAAAGCACATTTGAGAACAAGGCTACCCCAAATTCTATCAACATATTGATTGTAGCACTCGTGAGGGCAATACACTGGATCACTGCTACTCTAACTTCCGTGATGCATACGAGGCCCTCCCCCACCCTCCCTTCGGCAAAACTGACCATGACTCCATTTTGCTCCTCCCGTCCTATAGGCAGAAACTCAAACAGGATGTACAGTGCCTTGCGAAAATATTCGGCCCCCTTGAACTTTGCGACCTTTTGCCACATTTCAGGCTTCAAACATAAAGATATAAAACTGTATTTTTTTGTGAAGAATCAACAACAAGTGGGACACAATCATGAAGTGGAACGACATTTATTGGATATTTCAAACTTTTTTAACAAATCAAAAACTGAAAAATTGGGCGTGCAAAATTATTCAGCCCCCTTAAGTTAATACTTTGTAGCGCCACCTTTTGCTGCGATTACAGCTGTAAGTCGCTTGGGGTATGTCTCTATCAGTTTTGCACATCGAGAGACTGACATTTTTTCCCATTCCTCCTTGCAAAACAGCTCGAGCTCAGTGAGGTTGGATGGAGAGCATTTGTGAACAGCAGTTCAGTTATTTCCACAGATTCTCGATTGGATTCAGGTCTGGACTTTGACTTGGCCATTCTAACACCCGGATATGTTTATTTTTGAACCATTCCATTGTAGATTTTGCTTTATGTTTTGGATCATTGTCTTGTTGGAAGACAAATCTCCGTCCCAGTCTCAGGTCTTTTGCAGACTCCATCAGGTTTTCTTCCAGAATGGTCCTGTATTTGGCTCCATCCATCTTCCCATCAATTTTAACCATCTTCCCTGTCCCTGCTGAAGAAAAGCAGGCCCAAACCATGATGCTGCCACCACCATGTTTGACAGTGGGGATGGTGTGTTCAAGGTGATGAGCTGTGTTGCTTTTACGCCAAACATAACATCTTGCATTGTTGCCAAAAAGTTCAATTTTGGTTTCATCTGACCAGAGCACCTTCTTCCACATGTTTGGTGTGTCTCCCAGGTGGCTTGTGGCAAACTTTAAACGACACTTTTTATGGATATCTTTAAGAAATGGCTTTCTTCTTGCCACTCTTCCATAAAGGCCAGATTTGTGCAATATACGACTGATTGTTGTCCTATGGACAGAGTCTCCCACCTCAGCTGTAGATCTCTGCAGTTCATCAAGAGTGATCATGGGCCTCTTGGCTGCATCTCTGATCAGTCTTCTCCTTGTATGAGCTGAAAGTTTAGAGGGACGGCCAGGTCTTGGTAGATTTGCAGTGGTCTGACACTCCATCCATTTCAATATTATCGCTTGCACAGTGCTCCTTGGGATGTTTAAAGCTTGGGAACTCTTTTTGTATCTAAATCCGGCTTTAAACTTCTTCACAACAGTATCTCGGACCTGCCTGGTGTGTTCCTTGTTCTTCATGATGCTCTCTGCGCTTTTAACGGACCTCTGAGACTATCACAGTGCAGATGCATTTATACGGAGACTTGATTACACACAGGTGGATTGTATTTATCATCATTAGTCATTTAGGTCAACATTGGATCATTCAGAGATCCTCACTGAACTTCTGGAGAGAGTTTGCTGCACTGAAAGTAAAGGGGCTGAATAATTGTGCACGCCCAATTTTTCAGTTTTTGATTTGTTAAAAAAGTTTGAAATATCCAATACATGTCGTTCCACTTCATGATTGTGTCCCACTTGTTGTTGATTCTTCACAAAAAAATACAGTTTTATATCTTTATGTTTGAAGCCTGAAATGTAGCAAAAGGTCGCAAAGTTCAAGGGGGCCGAATACTTTCGCAAGGCACTGTACCTGTGACGAGAACTATTCAACGCTGGTCTGACCAATTGGAATCCACGCTTCAAGATTGTTTTGATCACGCGGACTGGGAAATGTGCCGTGCTTCCTAAGAGAATAATATTGATTTATACACTGATTCGCTGAGTGAGTTTATAAGGAAGTTCATTGGATATGTTGTACCCACTGTGACTATTAACACCTACCCTAACCAGAAACCGTGGATAGATGGCGGCATTTGCGCAAAACTGAAAGCACGAACCACTGCATTTAACCATGGAAAGATGACTGGGAATATGGCAGAATACAAACCGTGTAGTTATTCCCTCCACAAGGCAATCAAACAAGTGAAATGTCGGTATAGGGACAAAGTGGAGTCGCAATTCAACGGCTCAGACACGAGACATATGTGGGAGGGTCTACATGCAATCACGGACTACAGGCAATCACGGACTACAAAAAGAAAACCAGCCACGTCACGGACATCGATGTCTTGCTTCCAGACAAACAAAACACCTTCTTTGAGGATAATACAGTGCCACCGATGTGGCCCGCTACCAAGAACTGCAGGCCCTCCCTCTCCTTCTCCATAGCCGATGTAAGACATTTAAACGTGTTAACCCTCGCAAGGCTGCCAGCCCAGACGGCATCCCTAGCCGCGTCCTCAGATCATGCACAGACCAGCTAGCTGGTGTGTTTACAGACATATTCAATCTCTCCCTATCCCAGTCTGCTGTCCCCACATGCTTCAAGATGGCCACCATTGTTCCTGTACCCAAGAAGGCAAAGGTAACTGAACTAAATGACTATCGCCCCGTAGCACTCACCTCTGTCATCATGAAGTCCTTTCAGAGACGAGTCAAGGATCATATCATCACCACCTTACCTGCCACGCTAGACCCACTTCAATTAGCATACCGCCCCAATAGGTCCACAGATCATGCAATCGCCATCACATTGCTCACTGCCCTATCCCATCTGGACAAGAGGAATACCTATGTAAGAATGCTGTTCATTGACTACAGCTCAGCATTCAACACCATAGTACCCTCCAAGCTCATCATTAAGTTTGTGACCCGGGGTTGAGCAACTGGGTCCTGGACTTCCTAACGGTCCGACCCCAGGTGGTGAAGGTAGGAAACAACATCTCCACTTCGCTGATCCTCAACACTGGGGCCCCACAAGGGTGCGTGCTCAGCCCCCTCCTGTACTTCCTGTTCACCCATGACTGCGTGGCCATGCACGTCTCCAACTCAATCATCAAGTTTGCAGACGACACACCAGTAGAGGGCTTGATTACCAACAACGACGAGACAGCCTACAGGGAGGAGGTGAGGACACTCAGAGTGTGGTGTCAGGAAAACAACCTCTCGCTCAATGTCACAAAACAAAGGAGATGATCATGGACTTCAGGAAACAGCAGAGGGAGCATCCCCCTATCCACATCGATGGGACAGCAGTGTAGGTGGTGAAAATTTTTAAGTTCCTCTGCTTACACATCACGGACAAACTGGAATGGTCAACCCACACAGACAGTGTGGCGAAGAAGGTGCAACACACAGACAGTGTGGTGAAGAAGGCACATCAGAAATTTGGCTTGTCACCAAAAACCCTCACAAACTTTTACAGATGCACAATTGAGAGCATCCTGTTGGCCTGTATCACCGCCTGGTATGGCAACTGCACCGCCCCACAACAGTCTCTCCAGAGGGTGGTGCAGTCTGCATCACTGGGGGCAAACTTCCTGCCCTCCAGGACACCTACAGCACCCGATGTCACAGGAAGGCCAAAAAGATCATCAAGGACAACAACCACCCGAGCCATCCAGAAGACGAGGTCAGTACAGGTACATCAAAGCTGGGACTGAGAGACTGAAAAACATATTCTATCTCAAGGCCATCAGACTGTTTAACAGCCATCACTAACACAGAGAGGCAGCTGCCTACAGTACATACAGACTTGACATCATTGGCCACTTTAGTAAATGGATCACTTGTCACTTTAATAATGGCACTTTAATAATGTTTACATATCTTGCATTACTCATCTCATATGTACATACTGTATATTTATACCATCTATTGCATCTTGCCTATGCCGCTCAGTCATCGCTCATCATATGTACAGTATATTTTCTTATTCCATCCCTTTACTTAGATCTGTGTGTATTAGGTAGTTCACATTGATCTGCCAAATTTGTTACTTGATTTCAGACAAATTTAGTAGAATAGGTTGAACGAACCAAAGCATAATTTCCAATCATTCCAATCAGTAAATGCACTTCAGATGAACAAAGAGCACCATCACACTTTTTTACAGATTATACAAGATCGCCACAGGCTCATAGAGAGAAAGAGAGAGAAATGAAGACGCCATGTCTCAGAGAGCGCTAAATATGACCAATCCACTTTCAATTTGATAATTAATCAGCTGTGAAATGAAATGTAAGTGTGCAAATAGACTCTACATTTAAATATCCAGATCAGGCTACTCCATAAACCTATACAATGCAGAATGCAATTTCTATTGAATAGAGATTCCAGACTGATTTTTTACCTCGAGATTTTGTCCTCCAGAGAGCTTTACAACAGCAATCATCTAGTTTCCAGTAAAGCTGTGTTTTGGTCAGAAAAGTGTCCTGTTTTGCTTCGATGACTGTATTTGTGTTGTTGTTCCCAGAAGTCTCAGTAACAGTGGTCAGAAGTCTCGTGTGACAGAAGTGTTGTTTGCGGTGAGAGATGACTGACTCACAGACATAAGATGTCATGCTATAGAATTATAGCAGTGAGTGAGTGACTTCCCTACTTACAATGCGGAGAGGGCGTTGGGGGGCTGTGTGTCATCCACCACACTAGTAGGTCTTATTAGCCTGTGTGAGAGTGTGGATTCCCTTGCATGGCAAACCCTTATTTTACATTTTACACCCCTTCACCCCCCATCATCCTCATCACTACCACCCTCTCCCAAGATCTCCATCAGATAATAGCCAATTAAATGACTTTGGTCGGAGCCAAAATGACACTTAAAGGAGTCTCTGCATGCGTTGTATCAGTCTTTTTCTGGTTATTTATCCATGAATGGCGGATCCTTAGCATTTGGTGGCATTTGGTGGTATCTGTATCATGGGTTAAGTGCAGGTCATTTGTATGTTAATGGCTCGTTGGCATGTAGTTAAGGTATGTGAATGTCTCAACGCCTCAGTGGAGCAGCAGCAGAGCTCTCGAGGGGGGCTGACAGCAGCGTGATGTTAGACACGGTCATAGAGATAGGTAGAACAACATGTAACAGTGTTTTAACACTGTGATGGGGGATTTTGTAAGTGTCCAGTGATCTGATCGTTTGTTCACGTACTGTCGCCACTACTAAAACTCGAGGTATTCTGTATTTTATCAGTATATGTCTGTTTTAGCTCTTGGTTATTCTGAAAAAAAAGGAATAAGATATTTGCCATGACGTTAGAACATTGCTACATGATTACCCAACACAATAAAAAAAAAACATGCAATACAACACAAAATATGCCCTTGTTTTTAATTCTAAACAATTCCCCAATGCAATGAAACAGAATGTATAGGCCCATTACAACAACGCATCTGAAGCTCTCCTCCCTTCTGCCTATAGCACTTCCTGTAAAGAGATGCAGGAAGTTATGTATGTTATGTTCTATGAAAATGTTTAGGGTATTAGCATACACAGCCGTAATTCAAACATAATTACAGAAACAAATGGTGCTGTGAAGCACTGAGCCTCGCTACCTTGGCGCCTCTACTCTACTCTGTCTATCAGCCTCCCCTTGTTAAGCTGGCTAAAACAGGTTTATGAAACAAGCATTGGAACCGAGTGGGGCATTAATTGTTATCATTGCCTTGGAAAGCAAATAGGCTGCTTCTCAAATGGCACCTTTTTCCCTATGTAGTGCGCTACTTTTTTCAAACCAGGACCAATAGAGCTCTGGTCAAAAGTAGTGCACTACATAGGGAATAGGGTGACGTTTGGGAGGAAGACTCTGTGTTAAAAGAGAGGAGAGGAACCTGGACAAATGACTGCTGAAAATGAGAGTGTGGAAATTGGAGAGGGATTAGCGTGGACGATAATGAAGCAATTAAAGGGAAGCGCTGAGCACTCAGGTGCCTTTACCCAGGCAGCCGCTCCTACTCCAGCTGCTTTCAGAGCGCTCTAACGCAAATATATCCCCACCGGTGAAGGCAGGCAACGGTAATGTATCACTCATAAAGGGAGGGAGGAGAAGAGGCAACAAAACACACCACAAATATCATGCTGCTCCTGTAACATTTTGTCTGCAAGAGGAATTGCTGAAATGTGTGTTTTCGTACCCGAGAATGATAATACCTAGGTTCATCCTCTCTATGCTACCCCGATTAGGGGAAGAAAGGAATGGAAAGAGGAGAGTAAAGAGGAACAGGATAAGGGAAGGGGAAAGAGGGGGTGATTGGAAGGAGAGAGAGACAGGGGGAGGCAGGGAGAGAGAAGAAAGGAAGGGGAGAAAATCCTTGTCTACTCTCCAGTGATGTGAGACATCCTGGTTGGGGTAATAAAGACCCTCTCAAAGTCAACAGTTCAGAAAGTCCTTTGTCCTCCTAAAAGAGTCTTTAATTTTTAACGCAAACTTGCACTTAGGTATGCATGAACTTTGGTACAATCCAGAGACATGTGTATAATAGGATGTAATGGATGACGGTCATGTGTTCAGTAATGATGTCAGCCCTCTGCAGCCCAGCGCCGCCTGGTTCTCTGATAGAGGAGGGCCTAATGTAAATTTAATTTGGACTGATGTATGGTAGGGATGTGAGTGGGGGCTGCGAGTGAGAAAGGGGTGGTGTGGGGGGTAGGGGCTGAATGGTTGGGGCAACGAGGGGAGAGGTAACGGAGGGACGGGGGGGACAAGGGAGGAGGTAGAGGGGGACGGGCGGAGTTAGAGGGGGACGTCTCTGTGAAGTGTCTCCATGGGGGGAGCAGCTGGATTGGGGATCTGACACTCTGCCAACAATCCTGTCTGCTTAACCAGGATTAATGACGGTGTCCCAGTGTCCGCCCCCTGTACCCCTACACACACACACACACACACACACACACACACACACACACACACACACACACACACACACACACACACACACACACACACACACACACACACACACACACACACCCCTGCCATGCCACGTTTACCCCTGACAATGTGGAGGGGAGGGAAGGTTGCTTTTGGTTTCCAATGAGATCAAAAACCTGAATGGGGGTGGCTAAACGCATGCCTTTTCACAGACCGTCCACCCCCACCCCTCAGACCACCCTCGCCTCACTTCTAATGAAGTGGATGAATGCTAAATCAATGTTTTTAGTGGTGCTCATCACCCTCTTTACCCCCCTCTCAATGATTTGTGGCAGATTGAGAGATTATTGATAGCCATGACTATGGCTATCAGGGGTTTACCCCTAGTCTTAATACCGCTGGGAGTTTGATCGAGCACGAGATCAGAGCATATTAGGAGATACTGTGCTGTACAGATTCAAATTGGGATTTTATATAGAAAATGCAAGACGATGTTGTAGAACCATTACTGAGACGTTCCACAGACACAATGTGTGACAAGGAGAAGGTTTGAAGACGCTACGTCACCTTTTTATGGAGATGAGGTCCTCTGAAAATGACCAAACACTGTATCAACAATCTATAATAACACAGGTTCTTTACCAACAAGGGGTGGAACATGGAAATCACATGCAGAGAATGAAGTTGAAGCCTTTGTATTTCCTGCAGCAACAAGTAATATAGTTTCAGTAGATTTGTATGGTCACACATAATAATCAACATCGGAGTGCTCCGCATAGATATATACCACCATCTTCGGCCCTGTCGCTCACACCACCATTCGGGCACAATTATTAGCTTATAATACTAACAAGACGAAAGTATACAAACAAAGTGCATTGTTGAGGGAGTTGTTCCGCAGGGAAAAGGAGAGCAGATCCTGGCTGAAGGACACACACTTGCTAAAAACATATGCTACTTACAATTAGGCAACAACACTTGAATTGAATTTGGACTGAAGGACACATTCACCACTTTCGTCGTCCCCAGGCACACCAAGGAAACACTGATATTTTACAAGGCAACCCCCCCCAAAATCCACTCTGAACTCTTGTCCTGTTTCTTTAGTCTTTTATCTCACTTGTGATCTATATCCTATCTCTCCTATCCCCTTGATCTCCGCCTTAGACTTTACAGCAACCCTGGAGGTATGACACACGGCTCCTCAAACCCTCGACCCGGACGAGCGTTTCCTTTTTATCATCCTTTCTCTGTGTTTAACTAAGCATCGAATGAACACGGAGCTAATTCCAAATTCCCTCTGTCATCATCATCACCGTGATATCTCTCCAGCTCAGCTCAGAGTCCATAATGAATGCGTCCGGGGAAGACGAGTGGTGAGTGGTATTCATCAGGCAGGCGAGGAAACGCTGCGGCCAAGATCCAATTATATATATTCATTAAGTGATAATGATATCGTGGTCTTTTAACTGAGAAGAAAAGAGCGTAATTGAATAATAACAGTTGTAGCACGGGGGGGGGGGGGGGGCAGTGGGAGGGGCCTCCATCCCTGACACAGTGACCCCTGGGGGGAGAAAGAGAGAAGGGAGGATTGATGGAATTCTATTAAACCCTGATAGATTTATTATGAAGGCCTGAGTGCACTCGGCACGCCACTTTGTCACTCAGACTAATCAGCAGGCTAAGGCTGCATGCGAGGGAGGGAGGGAGAGCACTGTGGCTGGCTCACCTCCCTTTTTTGTATGTGGTGGGTGTGCGTCTCCCTCCCTCTGTCTCCCCCCGTGTCTCGCTCTTTCTCTCCCCCAACCCCCACCTCTCCACAAAGACAAAGTTAGGGGCGTCTGACATGACGACAGACGTGGCGGGCCTGTCGAGCCCAGTCATGACCTGACACAAATGGGCCAGCTGAGCACCCTGACCCGCGGGGTGAGCCCTCATTTGTTTATTAATGGCAACACCATAAGGGTGTGTGTCACTGGGACCAACAGCCTTTGTGTGTGGCAGCCCCACAGACCCAGTCCTGGGAAAATCATTTGTAAACACTTAGGAAGAGGAGATGAGAGGAAATCTCGTTCCCCTTCGGTTGACATTATGTGTGTGTGTTGGGTTGGCGGGCTGGCAGGAGGTAGGTACACTGACAGACATACACCCACACACACTAACAGGGTCAGGGACACACACACACACACTCCGGCCAATGTGCATACACAGGGACATGTGTGAACATTTTGAATAACTGTAGTTTACTGTAGATATCATGCTGATACAGGTATCTTATCCTGTGGGGATGCAATGTTGATGCAATATGATAAATTAAGTTTCAGCTCCTTAATCATAATTTGGAATGGAACAAACAGCTTAAGTGGTGTTTAAATTTAACTTCTTTTCACGAACACAAGAGCAAACAATCGCTGAAATTGAATTTTTTCTACAAATGTTGTTTTTTAAATGCAACATTGTTGATATATAAACCCTCTGAAAAAATAGACTCGTCAAATCCTATTTTGTATCAAAAACTGTATCAATCATTCTACAATTATACAGACCTGCAATCTTTGTGTGGATGTGTGTCTGTCAGTATGTGTGTCTGCTTCAATATGAGTGTATGTGTGTGTATGTGTGTCAGTGTGTCGGTGTGTATGGGGACAGGGGAGTCTGCGTGGGTTTGATCCCCAGTGTTAGCCTGGATTAGTGAGACAGACTGGAGGAGACTAGAGGAAGCTCATTATCAAGACAACAACACTCCTCCCCATAGACTCTCTCTGTTGTCTGTTTACTTATCGTCTATCCCACATGCTCACTTGAAGGGTACAAGACAGTACAATAACATTACCCCCCTCTCCCTCCACACACACACACACACTCACACACACACACACACACACACTCTCTCTCTCTCTCTCTCTCTCTCTCTCTCTCTCTCTCTCTCTCTGGAGTGTGGGTGACATGTATATTAACAGGTCCTTAGGCCCTGGGAGTGGGAGTGTATGTGTTTCTTAGTCCTATGAATGGGATACACATGGAATACACCTTCCAACGAAATGCTTACCTGCAGGTGTGCTTTGTGTGTGTGTGTTGATCTCCTTGATCTCTCAGTGTATCACGCCTTATAATCTCTCAGTTTAACAAGATAGCGATTATGATTCCTGAGCCATCAGCATCCTCACTGTTGATCTCTTCAGCAGATCCAGCTCTTCTGCTGTAGGAAGCCTCTTAGCTAGCTCCTCATGACAGTACAGGGCCTGGTGGGTCTGTAAGGGATTATCCAACGTGTTCCCTGTTTGATGTGTGCCTGCAATCAATGACAGTCCTCTTTTTTCCAAACTCCTTTCAGCACCTCCTGTGGTGGTCGGACAGACAGAGAGAGAGAGAGAGAGAGAGAGAGAGAGAGAGAGAGCGCGTTTCCAGACCCACTGTTTAGACACGCTCGGCTTTGATACAAACTCGTGTTTGTTTTCTGCCAGGCCTCCCATCCCGGATGCAATATAGTTGGATAAATATTTTGAAGCTTCATAGGCATAAATAATTGATTTATGTTTCACCACCAGGCACGACAGCTAGTTCACACGGCCTGGCGGTGCTTTGGTTGGAGCCGGCACATAACGGAGAAACGTAAAAGTAGAGAATCATGTTTATCCCGGTATTGCAATTAGCTGGGGAGAACATGCAACTAACGTGTGTCTGTTCCCTGGCAGGACTGGGGTGAATTAAAGAGCCATTGTGAACAAGCACAACTCTGGCTTTTGTTTACGTGTGGCGAAGCGGAGCGATAAACATGCTCGCTCAGTGCTGCACAGGCAGCAGTTTTAAATGATAATGTGAGTCAGTCGTCAGTCAGACTCCCAACAGCAGCCCTAATGACAGACAGACAGATGGACAGACAGCCACTCAGCTGGGAGACTTGACACACAGTGGGGTCAATAAGGCACAGATACTGTATGTCAAATCAAATCAAATTGTATTTGTCACGTGCGCCGAATACAACAGGTGAAACGCTCACTTACACGCCCTTATCCGACAATGCAGTTTTAAGAAGAATAAGTGTTAAGAAAGTGTTTAGATCTCTCATGATGTGACTCTGTCTGTGTGTCTGTCTATCTGTTGCTCCCCGTTTCTCTCTGTCCAAGTATCGCATGTCTCACTCACTCTCTCTCTCTCTGTCTTTTTCTCTCCTATACACACCTCAACCCACACCCCCAGCCACACACACCTACTTTAACCAAGTCTCCTCTCATTTAGTTTCTTCATGGCGGTCATAGATTAATAGACCTCCGGCAATCCTGACTGAATTACTGATGACTGATCTCTTCTCTGTGTGACAGCCTCGTCTCTACCCTCCCCAGGTCCATCCTCTCCTCCTTTCACCCTCACAGCCTCAGGCTATAGCTTATACACAGGGCCTAACCTCCTCTCATCCTCTCATTCATTCTCTACAGAGCCCCAGGTAATGGATTCATTCTCCACAGGGCCTGACCTGGTTGTGAAACATCCTGTCCTGAGGGTAGAGACCCAGATAGTAAAACAGTAATCTCAGTGTTCATCCTCCCTGAGGTGATGAGGGCTTAATTTAGCCCCCTGTCCTTTCTCTCTCTCCATTACCCCCTCTCTCTCCGTTACACCCCACCCCGCCTGAGCCCTGCCAGCCTGCAGCGTGTAACGCACCCTTGGGCCAATGTGCAACTCACCTCCTCCAGTCTGCCTTAACTTGTGACCCATCAGGCCACCAGGCTGGAGCTCCCAGGGGCCCCCTGATCAGGACTGGAGGGGCTGCTGGGGGAGCCACATGATCCAGCGGGAACCAGAAGGGCTGCCTGCAGGGGCCAGGGGACACCGTCTGGAACACCCAGCATGATGACTGGGGGCCTCTGAGATAGGGTTTTGATTAATTAGACATGCCTATTGGGCTTAAGATCCCTATTAGGACTTCATTAGGAGTGGCTAGGCAGCTCATGCTAGGCAGCTATGGATGGACTACTACAGAGTGCCACTCGCTGAGTCTTGTGTAGGAGAGAGTGGGGTAAGTTGAGCCACTTTTTACAGTCAGAATCACTCCGTCAAGGAAAATATTGTAATTTTTTCAACAAAGATATCTACATGTATGTCAGGATATATCTTGTTTTGAAAACATAGCTTGTCCAAAGAAAATGGTCAGGTTAAGTTAAACCGCCTACAAATGTCTGTACTGAATGAAATATTACCACCACCTTTATTAAACCATGTCTATTTTTATTCTCCGAACACAATTCAACACAATCACAATTGCTTTTTTTGAACACAGACTTAAAACACATTTCAAAAACTTTGAAGGTACTTTTAACATAGGTCAGGCCCTGTTGTTACCTCATATCCCAGCGATATTGCTTTGCATTATGCTTGGGAAGAAAACACTTACATTTTCTCAACTTGCCATTGGCTCAACTTACCCCAAGGCAAAACACTTAACTATATTAGACCACACAGATACAAGGATGTACTTTCATGCTAGGTTTAGGACCTCATAATGAAGCTTATAGAGACCCAAACGAATGTGTAGAACCATCTTAAAATGATCTACTTATCTACTTAGATAGAATCATCATGAAACCTCTAACACAATAAATTAATTGGATTTCACCTGCTTACCACTTGTTCCATGTGATTTCTTCCTTCACAGACTCCATGACATGATGACCTCTACCTAAATATTTGGTCAAATTCTAAATTTTGTGTATGGTTTTCTAGAAACAAGGGTGGCTCAACTAACCCCTTTGACTCAACTTACCCCACTCTCCTCTACTTGTAATGTAAAGAAAATGTCTTTAGTGGAGGTTTCTGTATCACAGCTACATTTCATCAGCAGGGTTTTATCACAGGTATCTGTCCATCTCTTACATCCCTCTGTACGCCTATGGTTAGGTAATTTTATCCCCCACCTCTCCCCGTTATCACCCCACAATGTGCCCTGGGCTGTGGGCTCCCTGGCTGGCCTGGCTCCAGTGACTAGTGGGTTTGCTCCCTGCCTTCATCCCCACCACTCATCTCTTTAATGTAATTTAGCTGCAGTGTGGCGGGCGCCTCGCTCAGCCATTAATCCTTTTCCAAATGCCATAACATTTCCCAAAAAGCCCCTGCTTCTTAAAGCCGATAATTAGAATGTCTATTTAAAGTTCAACACTCCCTCGCCGTTATCAATTAAACAACGTTTAAAGGCGATCGGTAGTGCTCCACACACACAGACGCATACAAAGCTCTCCCTCGCCCTCCATTTGGCAAATCTGACCATAACTCTATCCTCCTGATTCCTGCTTACAAGCAAAACTCAAACAGGAAGTACCAGTGACTCGCTCAATACGGAAGTGGTCTGATGAAGTGGATGCTAAACTACAGGACTGTTTCACTAGCACAGACTGGAATTTGTTCCGAGATTCATCTGATGGCATTGAGGAATGTACCACAGTCACCGGCTTCATTAATAAGTGCATCGACAACGTCGTCCCCACAGTGACCGTACGTACATATCTCAACCAGAAGCCACAAATTACAAGCAACATCCGCACTGAGCTATATGCTAGAGCTGCCGCTTTTAATGAGCTGGACTCTAATCCGGAAGTTTGTGAGAAATCCCGCTATGCCCTCCGATGAACCATCAAACAGGCAAAGTGTCAATAGAGGACCAAGATCGAATCCTACTACACTGGTTCTGACACTAGCCGGATGTGGCAGAGCTTGCAAACTTTCATGGATTACAAAGGGAAACCCAGCCGTGAGCTGTCCAGTGACGCAAGACTACCAATGTGAGCTAAATACCTTATATGCACGCTTCGAGGCTAGCAACCCTAAACTATGCATGAGAGCACCAGCTATTCCAGATGACCGTGTGATCATGCTCTCCATAACCGATGTGAGTAAGACCTTTAAATTGGTTAACATTCATAAGACCGCAGGGCCAGACGGATTACCCGGACGCATACTGAGAGCATATGCTAAGCAGCTGGCAATTGTCTTCACTGAATTTTTTAACCTCTCCCTGACCCAGTCTGTATTACCAACATGTTTTAAGCAGACCACCATAGTCCATGTGCCCAAGAATTCCAAGGTAACCTTTTTAAATTACTGTCGCCCTGTAGCACTCACATCTGCAGCCATCAAAGGCTGGTCATGGCTCACATCAATACCATCATCCCAGACACCCTGAACCCACTGCAATTAGCATTACGCCCCAACAAATCACTTTTCTTTCCCACCTGGACAAAAGGAACACCTATGTAAGAATGCTGTTTATTGACTACAGCTCATTGTGCCCTCCAAGCTTATCACTACGCCTGGGATTAAACACCTCCCTCTGCAACTGGATCCTGGACATCCTGACAGGCCGCCCCCAAGGGGTGAGGGTAGGCAACAACACATCCGCCACGCTGACCCTCAACATTGGGCCCCTCAATGGTGTGTGCTTAGTCCCCTTCTGTACACCCTGTTCACCGATGACTGCATGGCTGCACACGACTCCAACACCATCATTGAGTTTGTGAATGTCACGATGGTGGTAGGCCTGATCATTGACAACAATGAGGCAGCCTACAAGGAGGAGGAGGTCAGAGACGTGGCAGTGTGGTGCTGGGATAACAACCTCTCCATCAACGTCAGCAAGATTCGACCCGTCTGTTTTGGAACAGGTCGAGTGCTTCAAGTTCCTTGGTGTCCACCAGTTGAGGCTCCTTAGAGGAGGAAGGTAGAGTACCATCCTCCTCAGCGAATTTAATAAAAATGTCAATTGTAAAGCATTTAAAAAGTGATCATTTTTAGATAAAAATATAATCACTTCACCAAACAATTGATTGAAACACTATTTTGCAAAGAAGGCCTACAGCACTCTGTAGGGCAGCTCCATTGTGTAGACAGAGGATAGCTAGTTTCCGTCCTCCTCTGGGTACAATGACTTCAAAACAAAACCTAGGAGGCTTATGTTTCTCACCCCCTTCCATAGACTTACACAGCAATTATGACTAGAGGTCGACCGATTAATCGGAATGGCCGATTAATTAGGGCCGATTTCAAGTTTTCATAACAATCGTAAATCGGTATTTGTGGGCGCCGATTTGCCGATTAAAAAAAATAGTTTTAAACAATAATTTTTTTTACACCTTTATTTAAACTTTATTTAACTAGGCAAGTCAGTTAAGATCACATTCTTATTTTCAATGACGGCCTAGGAACGGTGGGTTAACTGCCTCGTTCAGGGGCAGAAAGATTTTCATCTTGTCAGCTCGGGGGATTCAATCTTGCAACCTTACAGTTAACTAGTCCAATGCAATAACGACCTGCCTCTCTCTCGTTGCACTCCACGAGGAGACTGCCTGTTACGCAAATGCAGTAAGCCAAGGTAAGTTGCTAGCTAGCATTAAACTTATCTTATAAAAAACAATCAATCATAATCAGTAGTTAACTACACATGGTTGATGATATTACTAGATATTATCTAGCGTGTCCTGTGTTGCATATAATCTGATTGAGCATACAAGCATACAAGTATCTAAGTATCTGACTGAGCGGTGGTAGGCAGAAGCAGGCACGTAAACATTCATTCAAACAGCACTTTCGTTTATGACTTCCAACCTATCAACTCCCGAGATGAGGCTGGTGTGACCGAAGTGAAATGGCTGGCTAGTTAGCGCGTGCTAATAGCGTTTCAAACTTCACTCGCTCTGAGCCTTGGGGTGGTTGGTTCCCTTGCTCTGCATGGATAACGCTGCTTCGATGTGGTGGCTGTTGTCGTTGTGTTGCTGGTTCGAGCCCAGGGAGGAGCGAGGAGAGGGACGGAAGCTATACTGTTACACTGGCAATACTAAAGAACATCCAATAGTCAAAGGTTAATGAAATACAAATGGTAGAGAGAGAAATAGTCCTATAATAACTACAACCTAAAACTTCTTACCTGGGAATATTGAAGACTCATGTTAAAATGAACCACCAGCTTTCATATGTTCTCATGTTCTGAGCAAGTAGCTGAAACGTTAGCTTTCTTACATAGCACATATTGCACTTTTACGTTCTTCTCCAACACTTTGTTTTTGCATTATTTAAACCAAATTGAACATGTTTCATTATCTACTTGAGGCTAAATGGATTTTATTGATGTATTATATTAAGTTAAAATAAGTGTTAATTCAGTATTGTTGTAATTGTCATTATTACACATACATTTTTTTATTTATTTTTAATTTTTAAATTGGCCAATTACTCGGTATCGGCTTTTTTGGTCCTCCAATAATCGGTATGGGTACCGGCGTTGAAAAATCATAATCGGTCGACCTCTAATTATGACAACTTCCGGAGGACATCCTCCAGCCTATTAGAGCTCTTGCAGCATGAACTGACATGTTGTCCACCCAATCAAAGGATTAGAGAAATAATATAGTACTGAAAGCACAAGCTACAACTAGCTAGCACTGCAGTGTTTAAAATGTGTTGAGTAGTTGACTCAAAGAGAGAGAAAGACAATAGCTAAACAGTTTTGAACAGTATAATTTCTTCAAAACGAAGGAGAAGCAAGAATGAAATTGAGAGAGAGAGATTGTCATTTTTTTCAATTTCACTTACTCAGCTAGCAAATTCAGCTAGCTATTTTAACCTACTGAAACACCCTGCTAAAACAGAGGGATGCTATGTTAGTTAGCTGGCTATGACTATTCAACACAACACTGGAACTATTCCAAGTCAAGGTAAGCTTTTGGTATTACTAATTTATTGACACCGGGGCCCGCCGGTGTAACTGCTTACTGACTGTACACTAATGTTACTGCATGATTATAACGTTAGCGGGTTTACTAACATGTTAGTTCTATTAGCTATGCTGACTATGACGTTACTTTAGCTAATATGGTGACAACGATGTAGGCTGTGTGTACCGGTTTAGCTTGGAAACGTTTTTTTGCCTGGTCACATACAGCTGATGTGTTGTGCAATGAAGTCCACAAGCGAAGGGATAAGGTGAGAGGAGGAGAGCGCATAGAAGGAATACAACGTGGCTGCTATGAAAGTGAACTGTGTTTTCGTGTGATCAGGGGTGTATTCATTCCACCGATTCTGTTGAAAAAAACGTTTCATAAACAGAAGCCAGTGGAACAAAACTGGGATAACATACCTGAATTTGTCCAATAGAAACTCATGTTTGCAATTGTTGGACTGATGATTATACCCTATATTAGTTAGATGCAGGCAAGAGTGTGCAAGACGATATTGAATTCACTGTCTGTCCATCTGTAGCTGTCTGTTGCCTTAAATTTGTCTCTCGACCTGTGTGCACCTACGTTGTAAACTTTCATTCATAGGCTAGGTTGTAGCAACCTCATGATGGGTTTTGGGAAAATTTGAGTTTCATGTAGTAGCCTAAACCTATCGCTGTTACATTGAACTGGGTGAATGTAGTAGAAATAAGAACATGATTGTAAAAAAAATACATTTGTCCTCCCTCATCTTAAACGTCACTGACCGCCACTGGTGTCCTCATCATTAAGGAACTAATGGTCCACACACATCAACACAGACATGAAGAGGGCACGACAATGCCTCTTGCCCCGCAGGAGGCTGAAAGGATTCCCTCAGAAATTCTATAGCTGCAACAATGAGAGGATCTTAACTGGCTGCATTACTGCTTGGTATGGCAATTGTTCAGCATTGGACCCCAAGGCATTACAGAAGGTAATGCGTATGGCCCAGTACATCATTGGTGTCTAGCTCCCTCCCATCCAGGACCTCTATACCAGGTGGTGTCAAAATGTTCAAAGACTCCATCCACACAAGTTATAGACTGTTCTCGCTGCTACCGTAAGGCAAGCTGTACCGACGGTTATATTCTGGAACCAACAGGACCCTGAAAAGCTTCTACCCCGAGCTATAAGTATGCTAAATAATTAGTTCAATAGCTACCCAGAATGTCTGTATTGACCCTTTTTGCACTAATCTCTTTTCACTCATCCCATACGCTGCTGTTAATGTTCATTATCTATCCCGATACCTTGTCACTTTATCCCTACTTTCAGCTGAAGTAGGAAGTTAACATACTTAACCAACTGAGGTTGGAGTCATTAAAACCCGTTTTTCAACCACTTCAAAAATGTCTTGTTAACAAACTATAGTTTTGGCAAGTCGTTTAGGACATCTACTTTGTGCATGACACAAGTCATTTCTTCCAACAATTGTTTACAGACAGATTATTTCATTTATAATTCACTGTATCACAATTCCAGTGGGTCAGAAGTTTACATACACTAAGTTGACTGTGCCTTTAAACAGTTTGGAAAGTTTGTAAACACAAAATTTGTGGAGTGGTTGAAAAATGAGTTTTAATGACTCCAACCTAAGTGTATGTAAACTTCCGACTTCAACTGTATATACCACACTTGCGCGAAGAAACCGATTAGGAACTATTGGTTGTTTCTCCTCTGCATACAAAGAGTTAAATGCTGACTAGTTTGTTACCTAACTGTTTTTTATTTGTGTATCAGATATAGTAGTCTTGATGTTGTAAGACATGGAAGCTATTGTTGACAGTCAACAAAATATATTTAAGTTTAAATTGAGAATTTGGGGCATTTATTGCAAGAGTGTTTAATCGAGACAGGAGTATGAAATCAAGTAAGATAAATGATATTACTTAAGAGTGAAAGGAAGTATAATATTTGTGAAAGCATTATTTGGGATTTGATTTCATCAAGGGTTGAGAATGATGATGTGTTAGTGTCATACAGGAAGATTATGATTTTCCAAAGGAAGCCCAAACCTTATTGTTGGGGAACATACCATCTGGCTCTCATAGGGGTTCTCACACATCTATCTTACTGCCTGGGACAACACTAGAGGAGACTCTCTCGGAGAGAGAACCAACCAGGGCTTGCTGGCAATAAGAGTGATTAGCAATAAATTATGGATAGCATTAGTAAATCATTACATTTGTCTGACGATGTGATTCTGAATATTGTATGTCTTGTCTAGGCTGTGAACATGTGGCGAGTGATTAAGTTTTTATATTTTTTATATTAATAGATTCTGTGTATTTGTACGATTAGTATGACCCTGGATTAACTTTTATGTTGGAGCACGATCCCACCTTCAAATTTAGAGAAGTTTTTAAACATATGTGTAGTTGCATTTGTTGATGTACAGTGCTGAGGTGGGAGACTCTGTCCATAGGACAACAATCGGTCGTATATTGCACAAATCTGGCCTTTATGGAAGAGTGGCAAGAAGAAAGCCATTTCTTAAAGATATCCATAAAAAGTGTCGTTTAAAGTTTGCCACAAGCCACCTGGGAGACACACCAAACATGTGGAAGAAGGTGCTCTGGTCAGATGAAACCAAAATTGAACTTTTTGGCAACAATGCAAGACGTTATGTTTGGCGTAAAAGCAACACAGCTCAACACCCTGAACACACCATCCCCACTGTCAAACATGGTGGTGGCAGCATCATGGTTTGGGCCTGCTTTTCTTCAGCAGGGACAGGGAAGATGGTTAAAATTGATGGGAAGATGGATGGAGCCAAATACAGGACCATTCTGGAAGAAAACCTGATGGAGTCTGCAAAAGACCTGAGACTGGGACGGAGATTTGTCTTCCAACAAGACAATGATCCAAAACATAAAGCAAAATCTACAATGGAATGGTTCAAAAATAAACATATCCAGGTGTTAGAATGGCCAAGTCAAAGTCCAGACCTGAATCCAATCGAGAATCTGTGGAAAGAACTGAAAACTGCTGTTCACAAATGCTCTCCATCCAACCTCACTGAGCTCGAGCTGTTTTGCAAGGAGGAATGGAAAAAAATGTCAGTCTCTCGATGTGCAAAACTGATAGAGACATACCCCAAGCGACTTACAGCTGTAATCGCAGCAAAAGGTGGC